>NC_054829.1:48467555-48770585 GCF_018345385.1 Vulpes lagopus | reverse complement strand
GCAGAGCAGGAGCCCTATGTGGGGCTCCATCCGAGGACCCTGAGATCATGACCTGAGCCGAGGTCAGAGGTTTAACCAGCTGAGCCACCCAATTAGAAGTCAATTTAAAACAATAAAGATAATGATTCTAGTCCTGCTATTTCATTTTCCCCTATTGGTCACCAGAATTGAAAAAAGCCAAGGGTAACTCTAATTGACAAATAAGACATCTGATACACAACATATTGTACGAACCACATTGTGAAGTGTTGAGTCAGGATTAACAGTTGGGGGCTTTTAAAAATATCACTTGTGGTGAAAATCCAATCAGGAAAATATTTAAAAGTGATTAGTTTGATTGAGATTTGGAGTTCAAGACAACTAGATTGAAACCACGTTTTCCAGAATTATTAGCTGTATGACCTTAGTTAAATTACTTATTCTCTGAAACTTGGCTTCCTCATAGAATGAGCATAATATATACATTATAGGTTTATAAGGGTTAAATAAGATAAGGCTTCCAAACTATTTGGCATGGTTATTGTCATATAATGGACACAGTAGATTTTAGTTATTATTGTCATAATTATTATTATTATGTTGATACCTAGTTATACATGACAGCTTCCAGATCCTGAACATAAAGGGACTGTACTTTCAAAGTCAAGCAAAGAGAAATACACAGAAACCCAATATATCAATTATCCTATGTCAGGAAATGTGGCTGTAGGTAAAAGTAAACAGTAGTGGAGATTGAAGTTTGAGACTAAGTAAACAGACAAAACCATGGTCTTTAATAAGATATGACATCAGGTATTCTCAGCTTGACCTAGGTATTTTGAGGATAGAGAGAGGATGGTAAAGTCAAATCTATACGAAGACTTTTTTGAATGCAGTATAACAGGGGTGTGAAAAAAACGAAAGACAGCTTTGTAATGAAGGTAAACTAGGATCAGAAATATTCTAATGCAGTTACCCAAGTGTCATCTAGGACTTCTTAAGTGCCTCTTGACTGGGGATATGATTGACTAAAGCCTTGATGCTTGTGATAGGCAATCACTAACTGTTGACAGTTTTTCAAATTGCGGAATGTTATCAGAGGGAGCTATGCAGATCACCATATTGTGGGTCAGAATTTTGGAAGAGTTTTATAATAGGTTTACTTATCTCTCCTGAAAATGCTGGTGTTGGATTTAGCCTACTCCAAAAAGTGATAGTGCCTTTTGAAGTGGCTTACCTACCACCTTACTGACAGGTTTTGTTTGGTTGGTTGTTTTTGTTTTGCTTTGTTTTGTTTTGTTTTGTTTTAATTTTTGTTAGTACAGGCAAGATACAGTACAAGCAAGTTTATCTTTCAGTCTTCCTATGAACTTTTGAAGAAGTGTTGAGAGACAATAATACCTAATATGTGATACAATTTTAGATTTAGTTTTGAAATTCTAAAAGTAAGAAATTGCACAACTGAGGCAAGGGATAAATTGCTGTTTTAAATAAGCTTAAATGTCGGGGCTATAGATTTAGCAGAGGGAATCTCAGACAATTCATGAGGATTGGTGATATCAGTGCCACATATATAAGTAAGAGTAGAAGTGAGATTATAGAAGAAGTGACAAATAGAGTTCCAAGACCATGATTGTAAGAACATTTGGGGTATATTAACTTTTGTCAAATTCTCTTGCTTTTGTGTGTGTGTGTGTGTGTGTGTGTGTGTGTTACTATTCCTGTTTGTTTCCTTCTTGTAGGAACCAGCAGAATTATTAAAATGCAAAGGATTTATATGTTCGCATTCAGTTTTACCAAAGAAAAGAGGAGGTTAGAAAGCATGTGTACCATTTTGTATCGTCTTTAAAAAAACATCTATTAGGAACGAAATGGGCAATGCTAGTTATGTAGTGGATAAGCAGCCAAAATCATCTGCACACACAATAGAGAAAAGAGAATAATGAGAAGAAATTATTTTATTTCAAGAAGATTTCTAATAGCTCATCCTTTAATATTTCCTTTTTCCAAACAAGAACAGAAGATAAATTGAAAATTTATGATATAGAAGAATAAGAATGTGACTGCCTGGGAAGACAATATCCTGGGTCAACATGAAATGCTTAATGATAGCTCACATAAAATAGAAACATATTGGGTCACAGTTTCAGAGTTAAGCAAGAGACACTGCACAAAAGTCCGACCTGTTAGCCTTTGTAAGGAAACGTGGCTGTAGCTACAAAGTGAACAAAGGGCGAAAAAAATATATATCCTTACATGTACAAAAAGGGAGAGATTTCTATATGAGTGCTTCATGCACAAATAAATACAGTGTTAGCCAAGGATGGTGTGGGGAGAAGATTAGTATATAAGATCTTACAGCAGGGAACTAGTAATAGAAGATATGACTGAACAGTAATATAAGATATAACTGAATCTACTCAAATAGGGCTAGAATTAGAAGTTTTCATAAATCAAGAACCTTCAAAAGCTATTGAACTTATGAAAAGAAGTTGAAAATCTTTGCCCACTTGTTCAGGTATATTGTAGAGTAGACTGTTTTCTTCCTTGAACTTTGGGTGGAAAGAAAAATAAAAATCACTTGTAAACAAACAAAAACAAACAAACAAAAAAAACAAGCTCCTGTCATCTGCTGGTGTACCGTCCCTATTTATATTGTTTATGTGCTATAGGAATATTAAACTGAGAAATTAAAAGCAACTTGTCTAAGACCTTGTAGTCTGCCGGGACAGTGGAAAAATCGATAGCAAAGTTTTCCAAGAGAGAGATTTTCAGTTAAGAGCACATGAGTTTTCTTAAAAAAAAAAAAAATGTGTATGTATTTATCCCATACTGAAGAGAAGCTCAAAAAGAGCTCAAAAAGAGAATTATAATATAAAAAGAAATAAATAAGAAAAAAGTCACCAACAGAACAGACAAAATAATTAGAAATACACATAACAAAATTACCCTAAAGACACTTTAGAGTGCCCATTAAAAAATATGTATTTGGAATCCAATTTCAGTTTCACATATTCAAAGTATTCTGTTTTAAAATCATTTTTCTTGGAAAAGAAGGATTAAACTTATGACGATATCTAATATGCTTCTAAGAATTTAAAAATGAAGGATATTTTAGATATGGGTAGTCTATGTGATGCCTGAATAGATGTAGAAGAACCTGACTGGTAAACAGCTGGCCACCAGGACAAGTCCTGTAGATGCAAAGTGTGTGTGGAGATTTTTGAAGAGCTTGAATCTAATTTCTACAAATCTAAAAATTTACTGTTGCTAGGAAGTAAAATCCTAAATGCCTTATGCCCAAACCTTTATTGAGAAGATATTTACTTCAATATGATCACATTAACTGACATCAAGAATCAGTATAATAATACGGGCTTGATTAAAGCAAAATTGAAGGTAAATTTGACATTTGGCTGCTGCAGTTTTAGCAATACAGAAAAGAAATGAAGGTTGTCCTAAATGTTGTGGGCAGTCGGAGAACTATTATTGAATTAGGCAACAGAAGTTGCCTAAACTCTGCTGTTGTGTCATGGAACAGAAAGAAATCTGCCATTTCTATTTTTAATAATAGCGATACCTACTTATAAATAATACTTCATAAACAATTTATAAATAATTTATAATAGAAATTTATGTTTTAAAAAGAACAGTATTTTGGGAAAAAGAAATTACATGGAAAAAGGACAGAATTTCTGGAGAAAAATCAACATTAAAATGAATGTGTAGAATGCTAAACATTGTTTAAGAGAAAATTAGCTATTTAAAATATCTGAAACAGATAAAGGGATGAAATATTGTCAAGAAAGATTAAGACAAATGGAAGACATGGGTAGGGCAACATATGTCTGATTGGAAGGACTTGACTGTATTTTCTCTAAGAAATTAAACACAGAGAGGGGAGAAAGGGGACAAAACTCAGAATAAAAGCTTTATGTATTTAAGTTAAAACAAGATATGTGGAATAAATATTTTTTATTTATAGTATTTATAAATTTATAAAGTAGTATTTATAAATTACCATAAATATTTCTAGAGGAACAAAGGAAGTTTATAGATCTACAATAATTAAATTGTATCATTGGTAGATACAATGATAGTAAAACAGTAAATTAGTAGAAATGAACCCTCCAAAATGCTTACAGATAAAAAATATCAAAATCTTAGGGGATATAAAACCTCTTCCATATATATATTATTCTAGAGAGTAGAAGAAAACACGAAAGCCCAGGATGGACCATTTCACTCATAAGAGGGAAATTATAGTCCTCTGAGTGTCATATTTGAGATCTTTCAGGCCAGATATGTTTTAGGATTTAGCATTAGCTTTATTTTTAAGTTTTTTTTTAATTTTTATTTATTTATGATAGTCACACACACAGAGAGAGAGGCAGAGACATAGGCAGAGGGAGAAGCAGGCTCCATGCACCGGGAGCCCGACGCAGGACTCGATCCCGGGTCTCCAGGATCGCGCCCTGGGCCAAAGGCAGGCGCCAAACCGCTGCGCCACCCAGGGATCCCTGCTTTATTTTTAGAGTGGTAATGAGTATATGTTTGCATGTTATAAAATATTATTAATAATGTCTATACACCACACTATTATATTAATAAACAATCTGTTTATATGAATAAACATTAGAATTTCATTAACAAAATGTATAACCATTAACAGTGTAACTATTAACTGTATGTCATAAAGTCTGTTATATGTATTATATTCATTCATGTTTTATATTTTGCTAAATTGATAAATTAAATAATGGGATAAATATAGACCTCAAACGCTAGAACACTGACATTGTTTTGAGGATTTTATTTATTTATTCATTAGAGATACAGAAAGAGAGGCAGAGAGAGACACAGGCAGAGGGAGAAGCAGGCTCCCTGTGGGGAGCCGGATGCGTGATTCCATCCCAGGACCCTGGGATCACCCCCGGAGCAGGAGCCGAAAGCAGACGCTCAACCGGTGAGCCACCCAGGCATCCCTAGAACACGTATTTTTAAGAAATATTTTCAGTACATTTTTATTTACATAGATTCAAACCACATTCTATCTGTACATACTAACGCAGTGCATTTATTATAATTATTTAAAAATATTGGAGATGAAGCATTATTATTGCCATTGTCATCAAACTGGAGTTGGACACCTTGTAATAACGATGAGACAGGATTCTTAGAGATAAAACGGCACTACAATAGTGATTTTAAAAGCATTGTTTTCTGGCCCAATGACATGGTTTTCCAAGCAATCCCTCTCTAGTTGAATAAATAGTCATGAATCTCTTACTGAAAAATTCAGGTTGTTCAAAAAGAGCAACAGAATGTAGATTTTCACTATATCCCCGAAAATGATCTTATCACCTGCATTTACAATACCATCATTATCATCTTCACTAGGACCTTATGCTTATGTATATTTAACTATAGTAGAATAATTTCACCATCATACAGAGAAAACACAATAGATATATCAAAGAATGTTTGTTATTTTTTCTGTCAACTTCTGACTTATTTATACTTTAGTCTGACAAACGTTTGAAATCAGTAACATGGTTTAATATTCATTTTCATTAATGAGTTTCCATTTTAAGTTTCCATTTCCGACATTATTATAGGATAAAGTTTTCACTGAGCATGTGTTCATATCGGTTTATTATCATTAGCATTTATTTACTATAAATTTATTATATATGAGCATCTTTATACTAAATTATTTCAGGAAATAATGATTCCTCATGTTTCTTAATTACAGGGAATATGCAAGGTAAAAGTAGTATTTATAATACTATTCCATAAGGATTTTTGGCATTGTTGTTGTCTGATATTTTACTTATACATATATTATAAACTTCAGTAGGTGTTAATATTTTAAGTCAATATTTAAATATTTAAATATTTAAATCAAAATTTAAGTCAATTATTTTTTAAAGACTTAATTGAAAATAAGGCAACCCTACAAATTTCTCACATAGTTACCCTTTTTTGTGCTTTTATTTCATTGTGGAGATCTTATATTTCAATCTGCTCTCATCTCATTCTGCCTGAAAGACTAGCATTTTTTGTAATGCCGGTTGTAGGTGATGAACTCTTTCAACTTTCATATGTCTGAAAAAGTCTATTTTGCCTCAAATTTTGAAAGATATTTTCTCTGGACATGGAATCTCAAATTGAATTTCTTTGCAACGCTTAAAGATGAGGCTCTGTATCTTCTGAGTCACGTTGTTTCCAATGAGAAATCTGCTGTCATCCATATCTTTATTCCTTTGTAAATAATGTGTCTGTCCTTTGCTGTTTTATGGCTTTTCTTGCTGCAAATGGCTTGAGCAATTAGACTGTGATTCATATGTCTCATGATTAATTTTTGTTTAGCTTGAGTTTATACTTTTCATCAAACTTGGGTACCTTTCAACCTTAATTTTTGCTAGTTGTGTTCCTGATTTTAAAACTACTAATCTTTTATTAAGTAATGTCTAATTGTAATTAATCTCATCCAGTATAATCTTTATTACAAACATTGTATTTTCAAGCCTAAAGTTTGATTTGAGTCTTTGGTATATGTCTTTACTCAACTTTTTGAGCATTGGAATTTAGTTCTAATAACTACTTAAATGTCCTTGTTTTATCAATTTAATATTTGTATTCACTTCTCATCAATGTCATCAATTGATTTCCTTCTCACTTTGGGATATATTGTCCTGCTCTTTTGTGTTCAAATCTTTGATTGGTCTAGACAGTGTGAATTCTACATTGTTTGCTGCATACTTTTGTATTCCTATAAGCATTCTAGGGCTTTATTCTGGGACACAATTTAGTATTTGGAAACAGTATGATATTTTTATTTAGTTATTTATAAACAGCTACAATATCCTTAAAATTTGTTATGCAGTAAAGAACATTTAGGCTAAGGTTAAACATTCGCTGCCACTGAAATAATACCATTCTCAATACTTGACCCAACACTAAAATTTTAGATTTTCTACACTGGCTAGGGGTAATAGATATTATTCTTGTCTCTTTTGATCTCTGAGTTCTATTTCTACTGATCCTTTTGGATAATTCTGTCCTTGGCCTCAGGTAATTTCTTCACATTCACATACTGATCAATGAGGTGTAATCAAGAGATACTCTCTGCAGAGATTAGATTCTGTGTGCAGTTCTCTCCTCTCTAGTGCTCTGTTTTATCATTCCAGCTACCTTGGTCTATGAGGAATCTAATATCCATCTCCTCAACTTAAGGAGAGAGCTGGGCTCCACCCTGGTTCCCCTTCGCTGTGCCAGGATCTGTAAAATTTTCAAGTCAGGACCAGGGGCATTTTTAGGTCTAATCCATTTTTTCCTTGTCTCAGTGATCATGGACGTTTGTTGCATGCTGTCCAATGCCTTAAAAACCATGCTGTAATATACTTAGTTTTTTTAAAAATTTTTGTTTCAGATGTGTGTCTGAAATTTCTACTTCAATAAAAGAACATGTTTTATTAAATAAAAGATAATTGAGTTTAATGGGATGCTGCATTAAGAATAAAATATTGAGATTGTAAATTGATTTTTAGCAATTAGGTGCTCAGAATTAACCAAACAGCTGCAGCAAATCTGTTATATAGACAATGAAATATGCAATATTAAAAAGTTTGTAAGTTACTAATATGACTGCATTTAAATTGTCAGCTCTAGAAGCTACTAAAATTATCCCATCAACCCCACTGTAATCAAAATTACTCATTTTTACACTTAGATTATGTCACTATTTTTCACATTACTGTAGCTCCATTTTTCAAACTAAGCCAGAAATCTCAAAGAATTTACTCAGGCACTGAGAAATGGAATTGCTCAAGAACTGGACTGGAATAACACAATAGTTTCTTTTCTATTATGGAGATCAATTTAAATTCAGAGAGGGAGAGAGAGAGAGAGAGAAGGAGCGAGAGAGAGTTCTAGAAAAAAATTGACCTTTATATTATCTTCATTTTTAGATATTTTAGATTTTATATGTTAACTTTCAGTTTAAGTTTTAAAAATACCATTTTAATATCAATATACAAAGTACCTAGGAATTAATTTAAAGAAAATGTATAATAAAAAATCAATAGAGATAAAGAAGACCAAAATAAGTGGGAAGATACAGCATCTTTATATATTGGAATTTTTAATCTTCAAAATGGAATTTTCAATCTTTAAAAATTCCAAGTCTCCATAATTTAATTCTAGATTTATTAGAGCAGTATCCACAATCTCAACATGTTTTTGTGGAATTGACTAGCTGATTCTAAAATTCATATGAAATGCAATGGAGAAAAAGGCCAAGTCAGTCATAAGGAAGAACAAAGATTACTCACATTATCAGTTATAAACACTAAAGATATATCTGCAGTAATGAAGCCAACATAGTTTTGTTTGAAGACAAAGAGACTGATAGCTTATAATAGCTCAGAAATAGATCCACACATATACAGACAATTGAAATATGATGAGGTGCTACAGTAAACCAGTAGGGCCAACATAGCATTTTAATTAAAAATTTAAAAAAAGCTCTAAGTGGATATCCATCCAGAAAAAGAAGTGAAATTGAACCCCTACCTCATGCAAAGTAAGTCATATCTAGTCAGATCAAAAACGTGAATCTGATATCCAAAATTGTACATCTTTCTAGAGAGTACTATAGGAAGTCATTTCCAATATTTTAAGGTAAAAAAGATGTGAAGGAAGAAGAGAAAACCACTAAATACAAATTAAAATAATAATAAAACATAATAAAAATGTGAAATGCCAAAAGAACTTTAAAAAAAAAGACAAGATTCCAAATGGAAAGAGATACTTGTTAAATACATAATAGACAATGAACTAGTCCCCAGAATGAGTAAGAAGTGTTTACATTAAAAAAAAAAAGGTAAACAGCATTAGAATAAGTACTTCACAGATGAGAAAATGCAAACAGATGACAAACACATGAAAAGATTTTCAATACTTCATAATATTGATAATAAGGAAAATGCAAATTAAAAAAATATGTTACCGCTACTCACCAATCATAAAAGTGTGATGATAACTATTGGCAAGGTTGTAGGCATACTATCTTCATATTTTGTTTCTAAGAATGTATGATTGCTTCAACCATCTTAGACCAGTTAGGCATTAATTAACAAACTTTAAGACATACACACTTTGTCATTAAGCAATTTTCCTCCTAAGCATATATGCAAATCTTCTGTACATGATTCTCAAGCTATATGAAGAAGAATTTTCTTTGCATATTTGTTTTAAATCAGGTTTGGTCATAGCTCACACACATTTCACCAGTAAAGTGGATAAATACAACATGGTATATTCATTCATTCAGTGCAAAGTAAGCAGAAAAAATCAATAAGCAATGGAGGATAAAGTGTAGTTGAATTTCATAAACGTAACAATTCTTGAAGAAAAAAGACACAAAGAATTCATATGATTATATTCATCTAAAAGTACAAGTAGGGAAGAATAACTGCAGAAGATAAAAGAATGTGCATAATCTGATGCTCTCCTTGATTTGCTAATTACTATGTCAGTTTTTCTTCACCTTAATAGCTAGGACAGACAGGAATCCAAGTTCATGGGAGATTTGAGAAACCAGGCTATAGAAACTCTAGAAAACATTCAGTCTGATTAGCCTGTTAGAAGCAAAATATTGATTAAATAAACAAAGTCAGATTTAATAAAAAAGAATTTGTCTCTATTCATCGACTATTAGTAAAAATATATAGGCGAAGCATTTATTTTGAAATTTCAATTAGGGAGAAACAAATAACTGTTTACTTAAATCTATGGGGAATAATTCTACTTACTGAAGTAAAGATATTAATAATTCCTTGACTTAATCCAAATAATTAGAATATAAATATAATTTTTCTTATAACCAAACTTCATTTAAAAAAAATTCAAAATATAAATTCCAACAAACTTCTGGTATCATTATCTGGTATGTGTTGTCCTTACTTTAGCAAATTATGTTCCACGCACATTTACAAAGGTAGCACGGTTGCAATTTTTTTTAAATTTTTGTCTTTGCTTTATTATTCTTTTCTCTATATATAATTTTTTCACACTGTTATACTATTTTCTATCCTTGGAATAAAGCCAACAATAAATAACCTGTCGGGATCAACTCCAAGTTGTATAATATATGGGCTATTAACAAAGAGAGCACAGCTGGTTTGCGTGCATCCTTAGTTTTATTTCATGGAAACGATATATAATTATGGGGAAATAGGAGAGAAATACATGATTTTAATATTAATTATTGGCAATTGGGTTAGATGAAGAAAGTAGGATACACAGATTTAAAAATATTAGGTATCTATTTTAAAGAATGTATAAAAAAGATTTATTTTCTTACTCCTATGTCATTTTTAAACATACAGTAGAAAGCTAAAAAGTAAGATCTTGTCGGATACCTTTTCAGAATTCAAGGTCTCTTTTTTCCTTTAATTATATTGTAAAGCCTAAAGCCAACATTTTCTTCCCCTGATACACGTTTTTGTTTCTTATTCATATGTATACTTAGGAGATAATGTTATTTTTTTTCCTTTCTTTCCTTCCCCTTCCCTCCCACCAAATTATCTATTCAAATAACATATTATGTTATAGTTATGTAAAGTTGGAATGCAGTTTCATCTAACTTAAATATGAACAGAAATTCATTACTAGATCTTATTTTAAAACTTGAATATAAAACATATTTTAAAATATATCTTAGTGCAATATGCTAAGTTAAAATTTGGTTCAGTGGCTGTCTTATTGTGGCTAAGTGTTTCTTTATGAAAATATATGGAACTATTACAATATTCTGTCAGTGGGTTGGGAAAACTCTCATATGTCTGTGTCTTTAGGCAATTATTCTTTCAAATGATGTTTAAATGAATGATGGTTGTGAAAATTAAGACCTGTATATATTTAGAATTTTTTTGTATAGCACTTGGCCTATACAAGTTTGGATTTTTGTTGTAATTATTTTGACCATTTAAAATTTTACTTTTTAAAACAAATGAAGAACTCTAACATTTGCATTTTTAACTTTCATGAAGTCACGTTAACTTCAGTGGTTTTTCTTATACATATACACCGAAAAGCTTTGAAATCTTTATCTCAGGCATTACTAACAGTAGGATGGAAAATTCCTAGATTCTGCTTGACTGTGTCTTCATTGAGGTAGATGATAGGAATTAAAGAAAAATACACCAAAAGAATTACTCTAATTCACAGAATTGTGTGTATTTGTGTATTCTCATATATCTCATTTTCCATCATGGCTGACTTCTGCATTAGACCAAATTATGTAGAACTGTATTCAAGTTAGGTAAGAAATTAGAACTTTCTGGTTGTAAGAAAGGTCCCTATAAAGCAGAATGTAACAGTTCATCTCAAATAGCAAGTCTCTGCTAAGAATCCTCAGTTTCTATCTCTAAGGCTATTGACAACTCTGAAGAATCTGCTGATTAGTTGCTATAAAATTTCCCTGAAAAAAGAAAAACAAATTTAACATATACAATTCAAACATCTTTCTAGTATTCTCTCATGAATTTCTTTAGGGTTCTAAGAAGAAAATATTCCTCATTTCCTTGGTGACAAGGCTCAAAAAAATCAAAACTAATTCTGCTACAAATGGCCCAAATTTTAGTTGTTTAGTTGGAATTGTTTCTTAATACCCTTTACAGGTTTGAATATTCACGACTTCTCTTACAGAGAAACTGCATATTTCCATCTGCCCTGAGCTCCAAGAGTTCCGACTGCAACTCTCAGTTCCTGACAAATATAACAAAGAGGTTGCCCTGAGCTGCTCATATGTTCATATTCAATATGTGATTTTTTTTACATTAGCCATCAAAATGGCTTTTTTTTTCTAAGAGGAGTGTCAGTACAAGCTACTAAAATGGATAAAACTGTCTCTAGCACAATGTGATTATGATGCTATTATGGAAAATATGTTACATACATGAACAAATGAGAACTAGAGGACTAAATTTAAAATATTATTTAAAAAGACAAAAATATACAGATGGTTGCAACATTTGTTATTTTTTATAGGATCTCTTTTCATATGTTGGTGACTGCCATTTGAAGCAAGGTAGGGAGAGCAAAAGGTGGGCTAGTCCCTGTCACACCTTCCTTGGAATTAGATAAATGAAGTACGGAGGAATTTGTTCTTTAATGTCTTTTGTTAACAATGCTGATAACTTGGTCTTTAATTTATTAAAATAATAGCCTTTTTAATATTACTTGCAGTTAGCATTTTACATCTATCACATTTGGACATTTCAATTTGCATAGATTTGAGTGATTGTTTAATTTTGAGAAATCAAGCTATCGCTTTTAACTTTCAACTCACAAATCACTTTTATGGCTAAATGTTGAAAAGGACAAATGTAATAAATGCTTGAAGAAGACAGAAGTATCTTCTGTTCTTGTAAGTTGCTATTTGACAAAATATCAGTAATGGAGGCAGGTGTTTTAAGAATAAAGAAATCACTGTTTCAGTAATTTCAAAAATGCATACATATATAATAAAGAATTTTAGAGCTCATATTTAAAAAGAAAAGCTTCTATGTGTTTCAGATTGGTAGCTGAAATTAGGTGAATTAATAACATTCTAAAGGCATAAGGAGACATATAATAATGTTAGCTACAATTTATTGAACATTAACTAGATAGCAAGGTCTGTGCTAGGCACTTGATATGAATTGCTCCTAATACTAAAAGGAAACATGCAAGATGATGGATTTAGCTTTATTTAAGTAATGGGAATTTAAACTTGGAATTTAAGTAATTTACCCAAGGGACACAGCAAAGCTGAATTTAAACTCAAGTTATCATTCTTAAAAGCCCATGTTCTACCATTGCATAAGCTCAGATGATCTTAAAAGTGAACTACAAAACAAACAAACTTAATTACAGACTTATCACTCTTTTATCTTCCTTTATCCCATATTTTCCTCATCTACAACAATTTAGGAAAACGAGTGCCAAGACTAAGATGAATCAAGTCTTTTCCAGCATGAGTATTTGAGTTTTAATCAGAAACTGGGGCAGAGTTCTCAGGGCAACATGTCAGTATGTTGTATATCCAGAAAGTTTCCAAACCCCCTTGGTTATACTGATTTGTGACTTCTATTCTTGATGAGATCTCTTTCAAAGGAAATTAGAGGTGCCAGTTTACAGGGGTGGGGAATAGAAAGTGATGGTATTGGTAGTGATGAGTCTCCCAGAGGGATCTACCTGGACTACCATGGTCTGATTGTATATGGGAATCTAAGTATTATGTATTTGTTGCTATTTTAATTCAACCAAAAACCAAGACAAGAAACATTGATCCTTTATCTAACTCATCAGATTACTTGTTCATTTCAGGAAACAAACAATAATTTTAAGGGATGCAAGATGCTAAGAAAAGCAGCAAAAAAAAAAAAATAAGGGATGTACTTTAATTTGCTTATTTTTCAGAACAGAAGTGAGCAGCTGTCTTTTCCCTCAGTAAATTTTGAGTGCAGTCCTATTTCAAAACAAAGGTGCATCTTAGCAACTCCTATAGCCTTATTCTTCAAATTTGCTAGTGTGTTTTTCCTTTTATCTCTTGATGAATAAAACATGATAAATAAAACATGAAAAGGTGAGTAGACGTTGTGCATAGTGATGGGAATTTGTAAATATAGAAGCTCCTTTTTAAATTTCCCATCAAGTTATTTAATTCATTTGTATTTAATTTCTGGTGAAATTTTAGAGATGTAAAATGCTATGACTGTCTTTTACGTATGGAATTTGACACATGAGAATATCTTCTGATTAAGCCTGTACAAATTACAATCTCATTTTATTATCCCAGAGTGATGTGATTAGAGTATAAACCAGTGTGGAGATGCTCACCAACCAACCAGACACCCTTGCTGAACAAATCGCAAATGGAGCCCAGTTGACATAAACACCTATGTCTTGTTTTAGTTCTATGAATAAGACATTAGGGAAGAGGTCTAAGGCTGTATTAGTCAGGAACATGACTCCTTTAATTCAAACATGTCTGTTCACTTGGTTTTCAGCTGACACTTTGGCTGCTGACAACCTTCCTGTCATCCCTCCGTCACCAATTTATTTCACAGCCCAGTCAGTTGAAAAGATCAGTGTGGATCCCTCAGAAGTCCCTAGTTGTGCTTCTCAATAAAACTTTAGAACTAAAAGCTCATGGAATCCGTGAGGAGAAATAAGGAAACTCAAGGCTGTAGCACTGCACAAGTGAGAAAAAAAAATTTCAAGAAATAATCCTGTGGTTTCGAAGAATTCTCATCTCACTCCTCTGGGGTGTTGCTGAGGCCCATTATCTGGTTACTTTCATAATTTATTGAAGAGCACGGTAGGGGGCAATGTATTGCCCCCTACTGTGTTATTCAATGGATAATGAATTAATGAACAGAGGAGCAAAGAGAGTTGAGCTTTAGAAGGAAAGAAAAAGATATGTGTGTGCAGCAAAGAGGCTAGGAGAAAAATAGAAGAAATTTCTATTGAATGTAAAAAGGGGTGCTCTTGTCCCAATATCTTGCTTCCTTCTTTTACAAAACTAAAATCAAAAGAAGAGAAAACAAAACAAAATTTAATAATCCTAATATCAAAGAGGCCAGATATGTAAGGGTGAATCATGACTTTTGGTTTGAACACTGGTCTAAGAAACATATGTCAAAAAAAAAAAAAAACCGACAACAATCTACACAATAGCTTAAGTTAAAAAAAGAAAAGAAATGGCTCAGAAACATGTCTAGTCATTAATGTGAAAGCCAATTTTGATGCTCCACAATAAGCAGAGAAGATCAACCCGGAGACCTAATGGCGTTCAAAAACTCCCAACTTTTCATTTGTTCAGCTCTGGACTCTTTAAGAGGTTTGAACTATTCTCATGTGAACATGTTTCCTCTGGCTCCCTAGATCTCTTTTCTTCTAGGAGCTATGACATGTTAAGATTGCTGGATACTTTCACAAAACTTTCTTTTGGTTTCTTTGGACACAAACAGAAGCTACAAAGCTGTTAATAAATAATTGTATTTTTTTTGATATTTCCACTGTGGGCTAATAGATAAAACTTGTTTCCTTGGGGTCCACAATAAATCCATCCAACACCTGGGTGGCTCAGTGGGTTAAATGTCTGCTCTGGACTCAGGTCCTCTCTCAGGGTCCTGGGATCAAGTTCTGCAAAGGATCTCTGCTCAGCGGGGAGCTTGCTTCTCCCTCTCCCTCTGCCCTTCCCCTCTGCTCATGCTGTCTCTCTCAAAATAAACAAATAAAATCTCTAAAAAAAAAACACCCCAATACGAATTCATCTCTATTGAAAAGTGCCGTGCCGTATTTCTAATGTATTGTCACTGCTATAATTAATACAAGTCTCTTTAGAAGTCATTTAATAAATATTAACAAATATTTCCTAAATAGAATTCCATTTCAAATATTTCTTATTGTGAAGACAAATATAAGAATAGTATTCTCTGATGCTACATTTTTCTTACTCAGAATAGGAAGAGTTGTTTCTCTTCACCAACTAATTTGAAATGGTTTTAGAAATGCAGGAGCAGGTGGATTCAATGGTTGCCTTATGTATGTGCACAAACCTGAGTAGGGACTTTCTGTGAATTTATATATATAAATAATTTATATAAATAATTAAATAATTTATATACACACACACATACACACACAAGAAGAACATATGAAAATGAAAGCAGGAGCCAGATAAAGGGGTAGAATTAGCCTCAAGATCATTGTCAAATGAGTAAGAAACATGAATAAAGCCAAATTGTTAAAAATGTTGTGAAACTTTGCAATAGAAATAGGTGTGCTAAGAATGGACTAAGAATCTGGAGGGCCAGTCAAGACCATAAGGAAGAAAGGGCATCAAGACAGTGTCTGCAATGATAATGGCATTGTTCTTACACAGAAATTTATAAGCATTGAAAATTAAAGGAAATTGACTTACATGAAACTTTTTATGAAACTTAAGTACATATAAATAGCTAATCACCAACGCCATCCTCATGTACATACAGTATCTTTGATATGGATTATCAATGTTTCCTTTATAGCCAAGCCCTCCCTCTGCTGTTATTTATTATCTTTATTATACTCTTGTGGAAAGAGTCCATGTTTTAAGAGGAAGAGAGATCAGGCTCTACCTATTGGCCATGCCATGTATTCTTTTGACCTGGGGTAACAGTCTTGAGTCTATTGGTAAATGTAAAACATATAGGTAAAAAGTTTGAATGTCACTAGGATTTTGTAAGCCAGGAGCTATATAAAATATGCTTACAATACATGACAGAAAATGAACAAACAACAAATGTTAGCTGATATTATATATTTTATGATACAGGAAAAATTATTTCTCATTATTTTATACAATCACATGATTTTAAGTTTGTGATAATTTTTCTTAGCACTCAAAGTTTATAAACTATTATACTTTTCCTTACTCTTCATTTAATAATTATTTTAAAATATTTTAGTTTTAATTTTTTAGTTTTAATTCTTGATAACTTATTCTGTTTTCTTTACTTTTCTCATCTATTTTTGTGACATTAACATTTCATTTCTCTTTTCCTTTAAAAATGCTCATTAACTATTTTGGATGAAAATTTAATTCTTCTTTGGGTGCTGTTGTATTTTTTTATATTTTACATATATATTTTTTTATTTATTAGAGACACACAGCGAGAGAGAGAGAGAGAGGCAGAGACACAGGCAGAGGGAGAAGCAAGCTCCATGCAGGGAGCCAACATGGGACTCCATCCCGGGTCTCCAGGATCACGCCCTGTACTGAAGGCGGCGCTAAACCGCTGAGCCACGGGGGCTGCCCTGTATTTTTTTTTTTTAATTCTTTACTTTCGGTTTTTAATTTTTATGCATTGATTTTGTTTTTGTGTTTTATTTTACAGCATTTATCTTTCACTCTAAGCACTTTTGAACTTAATAATGTTTCTTATTAAAATTTACACAAATCTTGTCAGCAGAGCTTTAGGAGCAACAGGCTTAGGGATGGTTAATTAATTAATTAATTAATTTATTTATTTATTTAAAGATTTTATTTATTTATGTATTCATGAGAGACACAGAGGGAGAGAAAGAGGCAGAGGCATAGGCAGAGGGAGAAGCAGGCTCCATGCAGGGAGCGGGATATAGGACTCAATCCTTGTACTCCAGGATCAAGCCCTGAGCCGAAGGCAGACACTTGACCACTGAGCCACCCAGGCGTCCTGGGATAGTTAATTTTATTTTTTTTTATTTTTATTTATTTTTTATTTATGATAGTCACAGAGAGAGAGAGAGGCAGAGACACAGGCGGAGGAAGAAGCAGGCTCCATGCACTGGGAGCCTGATGTGGGATTCGATCCGGGGTCTCCAGGATCGCGCCCTGGGCCAAAGGCAGGCGCCAAACCGCTGCGCCACCCAGGGATCCCCGATAGTTAATTTTAAAGGCCTACTTGCCCTCATCCCATCTAAGCCCTGTAGCTCTGTGTGTAGGACTCTGCAATAAACCTCTATGCAAACCAGTAAACAACAAAAAAATAAGGTACTATGTCCCGGTTTGCATAGAAAATTTGCTAGTTATTTCATAGATTATTTGCTATTTTATTCTGAAGATTCATGATACACTCAGCATAGATAACTTACTTGAATGTCTACAGTGTTTTGATATCATCTACCCTTCAATGTCTCTGTGCCTTGAAATCCATCTAATATAAAAAGGCCATGGATATTGGGCATGCTATAAGCAGTGTATTCCCTCCTTATAAAGCATATTTAGAATCTGAGGAGAAAAAAGTGGAGCTGCTATGCTTTTCCAGATGATTCTCACAATTACTGGACTCCATTCGAATTCCATTACTAATGGAGAAGTGGTCTCCACTCCATCTTTTGACCACTGGTCCATAACCTTGAGAGGGCTCTCAAAATGTGGCTGATAGCAGAACCCAGCCTTTGTTACTTGCTCTACAAGGAAATAGCTTAACATCTGTCCTATTCTTTTATAATCATACCAATAATACCTTCCTTCTAGGTCATAATTGTGAAATTTCTTATAGCTTGGCTATAGCTGAGGGTCTGGATCTTTAGACATTTTCTATATAATTCTTCTTACCATTTTTACTGTGATCTCTGGAACCCTGAGAGAAAGTTCTGATAAATTGTCTTACATATGCATGACTTTAATTTAGTTCCCTTTTATGCTGAATGTTAAGTTCTGCCTTAGTATTTATGAAATATCTTTTGGATACAGTATAACTTTTAGTTTATATAATTCACTCCATTTAAAATAAAAAAATTCTCTCAAATTCCCAAAAGGTTTCCTTTTTGTCTCTTTCTAAGTATTTAGTTTCAGAGTTTGGAAGCACTTGATATGATTTCAGACATTTCTCTCTCTCTCTTTTAAAACATAAACAATCAGAATAAAAATAGAAAAAATAAGCAATTTAAAAGTTTAAGAATCTTTGAAATGAGGCTACGAAAAATAGCAAATATAGATAAGAAAAATAATCAAATGCATACACCCATCAAACACTACATGTAGAGATTGTGAATGATTGGTATATATCATTTCAGATTAGTTTCCATGTAACGCAAAACATTACTTTAATGACATTAGTTCATTAAGGTAACAGTTTCATATATTAAATGGAAAGCTAAGGTCCTTATATTGGAATCTTTTATTTTTGCCTTTGTCCTGAGTTCTCTGCTGGTCATGTTGCATTATTTGCTTTTAATATTTAAGTGCTTAAATTCTAATTTCTGAGTGTTCAAAGTCTCTTGAAGTAGTGTCTATTTTCCTCTAAAAAATATATTCCATTATGTCTACCCTGTATACAATTAATATTTCAGTTTATACCTCCTGTTGTACAAATTTTTACAATGAGGAAGATAAGAGATGATTCTGTGCATTATAATTTACTTCAAGCTTTATATGATATGGAAGCCTTGGCTAATGTGTCTGTAGATATTTGTGGATTTTTGGAAGGAAACTGGCCATGTTTTATACTTTTTGATGCTCTCAAAACACTCTGGTATAAAAGTCACTAATGTCACACTTGGTTTCTTTTTCTAAAGGAAATTGAATCTACTTCCAACATTCAAAAATGGGAAGACTTGACAGAAGTAGTAATTTCTGGGTTTTTCTACAAAATTTAGAGTTTTTACAATACTAGCAACATTTTGTCATGAGCAGTGACTGCCACATTAATGAGGGTATGAGCTCCTCAGCTCATGACAAGCCTCCACTACTCTCTATTATAGACCTAAAACAACTGGCTTTGGTCTTTTATTTTTATTTATTTATTTATTTTTGCTTTTTTTTTTTGCTTTGGTCTTTTATAATTGATAACAACTTGGCCTCTGTATGTATTTAAAATGGTAATCCCAGATTTGTTGCTCTTTCCTATTTTTCACCATAAACATCCTTCCTGTGAGGCAATCATATTAATTCCCTAAGGCTTACCATATTTTGTCACTCCTGATTAAATAGGCTTCTTAACTTTAACATGTTCAATACATCAGGGTTACAAATGCATTTATAACAAATCTGATTTTCTTTGTAATGATGCAGGAATGTCCTTTATTTCCTAATTAGAAGCGACTGATAAAATATGATTGTGAGTACCATGGCATAGATATCTGAAATATATTAGTTTATTTGTTGCATTAAATTGTACTCTTCTTCTTCTTCTTCTTCTTCTTCTTCTTCTTCTTCTTCTTCTTCTCCTTCTTCTTCTTCTTCAGTGTTTTAGAAAAGTAAGATAAAAGTGAATGCCTAGCTTTGGTCTATGTTCATAATGTTCCATCAAATGCAAAAAGTAAGGACAAACCTTAGTGATCCCTGTATACATTGCTTAACCTTGAAGTTGCTTTGTGATAAACAGCAGGGGCTAATGAGAAATGGCAGCTTTCCACTTGCATGAGCATCATCCTGGCCATCAGGGCCCAACAATGCCTAAAATAAAGCCAAACAGAGAAAAGGGTTGAACTGATTCCAGAAAAAGTCTGGGGGAATTAATAATTCAGGAAAAGCTAGAATAAGAAAAATATAATATGTAGGAAAGAACAATTTTTGTAAAATATTGTAAGAAGCAAAATGCTAGGTAAAATATTAAATATAGAAGTAGTAGTGATCTGAGGCAGTGAAAAGTGAGGTTAAATTCTGGCACTTTTGGAGGACGCCTGGGTGGCTCAGTGGTTGAACATCTATCTGCTTTCAGCACAGGGCGTGATCCCCGGGTCCGGGATCAAGTCCCACATTGGGCTCCTTGCAGGGAGCCTGCTTATCTCTCTGTCTCTGCCTCTGTGTGTGTGTGTCTCTTATGAATAAATAAATAAAATATTGGGATCCCTGGGTGGCGCAGCGGTTTGGCGCCTGCCTTTGGCCCAGGGCGCGATCCTGGAGACCCGGAATCGAATCCCACATCGGGCTCCCGGTGCATGGAGCCTGCTTCTCCCTCTGCCTGTGTCTCTGCCTCTCTCTCTCTCTCTCTCTCTCTCTCTCTCTCTCTCTCTGTGACTATCATAAATAAATAAAAATTTAAAAAAAAGAATAAATAAAATATTTTTTTAATAAATAAAATCTTAAAAAAAATCCTGGCACTTTTGATATTTAGCTGTTTAATGGGTGGCTATTGGTCTAGGGAAACTGTTAACCTCTCTGATGGATTCCTCATCTTTATAGTTCTATATGCTTAGAGAAGGACGTCTGAGATATTCATATATTTGTTTGCATGTGTGTTGATATATTTACACATACATACACATATGGTCATACAACAAATAGCATCAGGAGTTGTTTACAGCTGCAGCTGAAGCTACAATTTCTATTATCCCCCTACTAATCCTCTAGTTGTATACTGTGGTCTCGTACCTGTCAGTTTCTATCATACTACACAAAGATTGTGAAGGGGACTGTCTCTTCCATGTTCTATTAGGAGACTACCTTCCACACTCTAGAGTTTATGATCCATTATGACCTGTTATATTTAATTACAACTACTTGAAGAGTCTGTACTCAATAAACAAATAAACAAAGATTCTGTCTTCTAATTCCTGCCGAGATTTTAGGAATGAGGCCCCAGACTTATTAGATTTATATTCCCTCACTTACCACTTGACCATATGAACTAATTTTTTTCAATATGTCAATGTCAAAAAAAAAAAATAATTTCAGTCATTTGCAACTCAAGCAAGGCATTTGCTGAAAAAGCAATGCTATGTTTGACAAAAAAAAAGAAACAAAATCTCTATTTCAATAGACTTCAAAGAGTCTCAAAAATCTCTCTCCATAGCTTTCCTAACATCGAGGGTTCTATATCCTGGATCTTGAGTTCAAGAAAAAAAAATGAAATTTAGGAGCTGGTGTTTGCTTAGTGAATTACAATGCAGATCTGTAACCCTTGACCAGGGGCTTTCTATCCTTTCCTTTTTTGAGTTAGTCTCTGAAATTTATCTCTCAAAATGGCCCTTGTCATTTATTCATTGGTCATTTCTAGAAATAATCAAGAAGGAAATGATGTATTGGCTGTATTCCAGACCTGAGAAAAATTATTTAGTTGTTCTTTTCATCCTATAGATGATGTTAAAAGTAGGAAAGAAAACAGTTAGACTTGGAATAAAAGAATATTTGTAAAAAAAAAAAGAATATTTGTCATATATAAGCAGTATATATTTACATTGCTTTTTAGAAATCATCTCTGCAAGAACATGATTGTGGGGACAAAAAACTATCATTTCTATAATTATGAGTACCAACTTAGTAGCAAGTGGACAGATATTCAAGAAAAATCCTAATGCTAAAGATTTATGTTTATATGGGTAAATTTATGATAAACAACTAAATACCTTTGTGATTTATTATAGCTAAATGTTATTTAGTTGAAGTTAATATAACTTCTATTGAAAATTATAGTTTTGTACATACATATGTACACATATATATATGTATATATTTTCTTACTTCTTCAGTAGTGACAGGCAAGCTTTGCACAGAAAAACCTTTCTATCAATGTCATCATGAAAAATCTCAACCAAAAAATAGTTTCTAAAACACCAGGGAATTTCTAAGGCAATGAAATCTTATAAGACTATGATCCTTTAGAGAAGGAAAAGTAAATGCTTCTCTTGAGAGATAGTAGCTATATATAGCCCCTGCCCCCCGCCTTTAGATATCTGTTGATTTGAAAACTGTGAGGAGAGGCTGAGCAGAATTGGTGGCTAAACAGCAGAATAGACCTGCTGGTAATTTTACAGGACCTAGAGAAAAGAGCATGGAACTCTTAAAATCTACCGAGGAGTAGGATCCGTGTGGCTAATGCCCCAGAGTTTTATCAGGGAACTCCAGCAAAGGTGTAGGCCTATATCCTAGAAACAAGAGGAACAGAAAATAAGCCTCTAAAGGACTGAAATAGAGCTAATTTCCCATTCTTTGAATAAAATTAAGGTCTGTCTGTTTTTGTGTTTCTGTTTTGTGAGCAAAAGTAAAATGAAATCTTCTTTGGAGGAATATAATATCAAATAGAGGCACAAATTGTCTCTATGGGTTTTCATTCAATGTACATGACAATAAATCAGAATTTTCAGAACTGCTAAGAGACAAAATGTCATGACATAAGCCATAATACAATGACTGAGAATAATAGTTCAAGAAATTAGATAACACTTGGAACAATTTCCATTGGAAAATATAAAAAATGTATGCAGTGAAAATTCTAGAATTGAAACATACCATGAATGAAACTAAGAATTGAAACTTTATTTTGTAACAGTGTAGAAAAATCTAAAGAAAAAGAAATTAACTAGAACTTAAAACAGAAGAAAATCCTAACTGTAATACTTAGAGAAAAGAGTGAAAAGTACAGATAGAGTGAAGAAATATATAAAATACAGTGAAAGTTTCTGACATATATATGTTGGAAATCCAGAGAAGGGAAGAGAGAGAATTTGACAGAAGCAATATTTGGAGAGATGAAATTTGATGAAAAAATTTGATGAAATTGATGAAAAAATTTCAAAATTTGATGAATTTGATGAAAAAATTTCAAAATTATGTTAAGTCATAGCTTCAGTATAAATGCAAAAAAGCTACATCAAATATATCTCTTGTGAAAACCAAAAGCAATATAAAACATTAAAGTCAGACAGAAAAATACATGTTCACAAAGCACTCGGAAACTGACGTTGGCCTTCTCAACAGACCAGAAGGCAGATGAAATGAAATGGCCATCATCAAAGGTAGAAAACAAAATCACGGATTTAGAATTCTATATCCAGCAAAATTATCCTACAAATTAGTGTTAAATCAGGAAATTTTGATATAAAAATGAGATAATCAGCAACATAAAGGTAATAAGAGAATATTATACACTTCCATCATCAAAAGGAAAATAATTCCAGATGGAGCAAGAATATGAGAAAGGCATGAAAAGGGGAAATGTGATAAGGAGTAATTTAATGACAAGCTACAGGGTATGATAATGTATTCATATGTATAAATGGAGAGAGAATTACTACATGGTAAAATTGCATGATATTTGGGAGACCATGTATGAATTAAATTTTAAAGTCCTTATATTGACTGAGATTAGTAAAGCAAAATTTACACTATGCTTTAAGAATTCAATAATATATATTGTAACAGATGTGGAACTGATTGTGTATTTATTTCTATATATATATTCAAGTTTAGTACAAATACAGAAGAATATAAAAATCAGAAACATACAGTTTAATATCAAAGGTGAACACAATTATGTTACCAACTTCTAGATAATTTCATATATATATATGTAATTATATATATGTGTGTGTATATGGCTTTCTTTCTTTCTTTCTTTCTTTCTTTCTTTCTTTCTTTCTTTCTTTCTTTCTTTCTTTTCTCCACAGCCAATATGGAGCTTGGAGTAACAATCTTGAGATCAAGAGATGCACAGTTTATTGACTGAACCAGCCAGGCACCCCAAGTATGTGTGTATGTTTAAAATACACACGCTGTTTTTCTCTAAAATGATGTTTTCCATTTACTGTGCTTAGACTAGGCATCTTATATAAAAACACAATAGGGTATCTCTCAAAAAAATTCATGTATGTTCTCCCATGTTTTATGCAATTTTACCATGCAGTAATTCTCTCTTCATTTCATGCCTAAAACTAATTATTATACCTGCAGTGTCATAGTTATTTTTATTTTACCTTTTCATCTCATCTTTCATATTTGTGTTTCTATATGGGATTATGAGGCCAGGCACCAGATAATGGCACCGGATCGTGTCAGACTTCATGAGAAATGTTAAGAAACATGTAATTTATCCAAAAAATCGTAAGAAGAAATAAAGATATATTTTATTTGAGTATAACAATGAAAATATTTTGAATTTGACGTTATCAGTAACATAATTTAAAAGTTTTCACACCAGACTGTCAACGGTAGTTTAGATTCTATGTGAAGACAAAACTGGGTATGCTATGGCAGAAAGCCAAGTAAGAGACCAGGTCAGGAGTAGTTGAAAGAATGTAGGAGATGGTAGAGATTTGAGGAATAGTATGAGATTTAAACTACTGGATTTAATGGCTAAATGTAGGAAGACAAGCAATGGGGAAAATGCGATCAGATTCATAGATTTTTTATTTTTTGTGAGCTAAATGATTTTGTGATTCACTGAGTTGGAAAATACAAGAGGAGGAAAAGCAATGACTCAGAAACAGAGCATTTCCCTTAGTTACTTAACAAACTAGTAATTCTAGTTTGAGATCTTATATCTTTTTTCTGAAATGTTGTTCTGATACTTCTTACACTTGTCCAATAGAGCCAATCAATTTAGATCTGTAAGAGACTTGTGATGTATTAATACTTTACAGAAATCTCCATGAGTGGAGGAGAGAACCTCTTAGGAGAATTGAGTGATTTAAACTAAATACACTAATTTCACAGCTGATGACTTGCATAATCTAACCAGGTTCTGTATGACAGCCTCTTGTTTAACATTTCAAGGGGATCCTATAAGTAAAATAAATTTTCTAGAGGCAAGCCGTCAATCTTTTAGTTTTGCTTGGCTCTAATCTTTTGAGGGAATCTGATAACCAGAAACACAGGATTGAAAATGATGCATGAAATAAAATGTTCAAAATATATTGAAAAGTGAAAGAGATGATGAGATTGGATGTGCTTTCTAGTTACCAATTTGTCTCCCTTTCTAAAGAATTTCACTGTCTTAGAGGTCTTTCAATGTTTTTTTTCCACTGTACCTATACTGCCCATCCTAGTACACACACTTAAAAGCAACTTTGATGGTTTCAACTCTATGGAAAAAAAAGCTCCATCTTAAATAATTTTTGATTTTCTTTATGCCTCTTGCTCTACATGTTCCATGAATACCTGGATATGTGGGGACTCTAATGTAGTAAATGGCTGTAAAGGAAGTGTGAGGCTAATTGAGGGAGGCAATGCATCATGATGGAAAGACTATGGAATTCAGCATTAGACACATCTAGATTCAGATCTACACTCCGGATCTTTGGTGGCTGTGTGATGATAATCAAATATCAACTTTAGTGTCCTCATGTGTAAAATGAAACTAACATTAAATAACCTAGAATTAGTGGGTTGTTGAAATTAAATATATACCCTAAATTTAATGACATTAAAATGAAAATAATTTAATAGAACATTATTAAATGATTAGCCTAACACAGATACTAAGTCAATATTTTGAAAATTGTATTGTTTATCAAAACGCTAATACCATTAACATTAATGATTATCAATACCATGAACATTAACACCATGGTATTAAGTTTTGAACTTATTCACACTTTTTAAAATATAGCATAACTTTATTAGTTTAGAATCTTACTTTAAATGACATAGTTGGAATAATTATAGACTAAAAAAGTTAAAGGGAAATTGTTAAAGAAAATATCAATAATTTAGAACAAAAGTCATTCTAAATCTGAAATGGCCAACAATTAAAATTATTTTTAACTTTCATTTTAAGAAGAATTTTCTAGATTGAATACAGAAGTGAATTTTGATGTGTCTTTTGTTTCAAAGTATTGAATAAGAAGTAGAAAATTTCTTAAAAATTGGAAAGTTATAATCATTTCTTTTGCTCTCTTTCAAATATCATGCTATCTATACTATACACTTTATAGAAAACTGATTTGAATTTGTGTGTATTTATTATGTGTGTTCAGGTCTGCATGTATGGGAAAGAATTCTCTTTTTACCACAAAATATGTATGAATTCCCATTTCCACTTGAAAAATACAAAAATTGAAAACATACTAGTAATATACCTTACGTTTGGAATGTTTCATACTGCTATCAAACATTATTTTTGGAAGTTATTATTTTGATGCCATCATCATCTATTTTTTAACATTGCTGCCCAATAAATAGATATTAAGAAAGCATAATAGGAGAAAATAATTAGTTAAAAAGAAATACAATCACAAGAAAATCTGGAAAGTGGATGTAAATAAATCCCCAGGATATGATGGAATTTCCCCAAGAGTTTTAAAAGAACTGAAGGGCGAAATTGTGAAATTGTTAGCCAAAATGAATTACCTGTTGGAGCAAAAACTACAGTGTCAGAGCACAAAAAGTCTGCCAATGTGACTGACATCTAGAAGACACTCTGCAAATACAGTTGTTGAGATTTGATTCTTTGGTGTCCATGCTGGTGGAATGTATAAAAAAAGAGGGATCATGATCTTTTTACATTTTAAAAAACAACTTGAATTCTGTAAGCAATAGTACACTGTACTAAAATTTTATTCTATTGTATTTATTTTTATTTGTTTTTTAAAGATTTATTTTATTTATTTTAGGGGGGGAAGAGAGAGAGAGAGAGAGAGAGTCAGAGAGCCTGAGCATCAGTGGGGGAGGAGCAGAGAGAGAGGAAGAGGGGAGAAGCAGACTCCCCCTTAGCATAGATTCCCAGAGTCACTGAGCTGGATCTCAGACCCTGAGATCATGACCTGAGCTGAAATCGAGTCAGAGGCTCAACCAACTAAGGCCCCCAGGTGCCCCTATTCTATTTATTTTTAAAGATCAAGTAGCTTTATTCAAGATCATACACATAGTTAATAAAATAGGTAACATCAGGATCAAGGACAGAGGTCTTCTGAATGAACTCCAGGCCTTTCCCATTAACACAGGCTTTTCTTGAAGTTACTGTGCCTTTTCCCAGACCCATCTTAAAAAAAAAAAAAGAAAAAAAAAGGAAAAGAAATTTTTTTGTTTAGTTTTGATGATACTTCTTTGATTATTTTCAATTCTTAATTTTTTTATTTGAATAGAGTTGACATACAACATCTGTGGTAAGCATAACATAATGTATAGAATTTGTGAATCACTGTGTTATATACCTGAAATGAAAATTTTATTGTAGCTTAATTATCTATTTTGCCAAAGATAATGAAATATTTCTATTTAGGGGAGATTGTTTCTATCATGTGTATTCCTCAGAGACAGGAATTAAAAGAGTTCATATATCTAGATGTCAAAATATCAGTTGTGATGCTTCACTGAAAACCATGTTTTCAATTTTCATCATGAGTTTCCAGCAATCAGTTACATCTTCAGACTCTCCTTCTAGTCCTCTTTCTATTTCCACCACATATGCAGTTACACCCTCCACTGAGGTTTTGAACCCTTCAAAGTCACCCATGAGGCTTGGAAAAACTTCTTCTAAACTCTTGTTAATATTGATATTTTGATCTTTTCTCATGAATCATGAATGTTCCTAATGGCATAAGGAATGATAACTCTTTCTAGAAGGTTTTCAATTTACTTTGCCCAGATCCATCAGAGGAATGACTATCTATAGTAGCTACAGATGTACAAAATGTATTTCTTAAATAATAAGGTTTGAAAGTCAAAATGACTCATTGATTCATGGGCTGCAGAATGAGTATTGTGTTAGCAGCCATGAAAACAACATTGCTTTCATTGTATATTTCTGTCAAAGCTCTTGGGTGACCAGGTACATTGCCAAAGAGAAGGGTTATTAACTGGCCTAATATCAAAATTGTTTCTCATGGAATAGTGAGACCGGAGGAGAAGGAGATGGAGAAAGGACTGATCAGTGGAGCAATCCAAACATACCCATTTATCAATTAATATGCTAACTTATATGGGTACAATTCATGGTGACCTAAAACAATTATAGTAACAACATCAAAGACCACTGATGGCAGATCTCCCTAACAAATATAATAATAATGAAAAATTTTGAGGGATTTTGAGAATTACCAAAATATGCCTTAGAGGTACAAAGCAGGCAAATTCTGTTGGAAAAATGGTGCCAATAGACTTGCTTGATACAGGGTTGCCACAAGCCTTCAATTAGTAACAAATGCAATATCTATGAAATCCAATAAAACAAGGAATCTCTTATTGTGGAAAGGAAAGTCAATCTCAAGGTTTGCCATTATTTTGAGTATTTAAACAATAGTGTGGGGACGCTTGGGTTGCTCAGTGGTTGAGCACCTGCCTTTGGCCCTGGGCATGATCCTGGACTCCCAGGATTGAGTCCCATATCGGGCTCCCTGTGTGGAGCCTGCTTCTCTTTCTGCTTCTCTCTCTGCCTACATCTCTGCCTCTCTCTCTCTTTCTCTCTCTCTGTGTCTCTCATGAATAAATAAATAAAATCTTTAAAAAAAAGTGAGGTTAATGAAAGTTTAGTGTGTTAGTTACTAGAGATAGAAAATAAATAAACTGCCCTGGTTATCAAGGGCTATATAGACATTAAATGGGGACAGATGTGCAAGTATGTATTACTTCTTTCCCATTATTCATGGTTTCACTAATGACCAGGGTCTACAGTTGCTAAAATGTGAATGAAAGCCCCAAATTACCTTTTACCTAGTGTTACCTGGAAGGGAAGAGTACTCTGAGTCACTAGCAATCTGGATCCCCTGAAGGGATGGTCTTGTGCTGGATTTTGTGTGAGGGTCATCCAATTCTTGATCTTATACTTTGATTTATCTTTAATCTTGGGGGAAAACATAAGCAAAGAGGGGAGAAGTGAATTTTGCTGATATAAATGATAAGAAAATGTATGTAAGAGCTGTCTTCTCTTCTGAACAGAATTTTCTTACAGACTCAAGTAAGGAAACATATTTCAGGGAAATGGGAGAATGCAATACAGAATGAATTTTGGATAAATCTGAGATAGGTAGATGTAGTGAAATGTAGCCAGAATGTAAGAAAAAGAAAAAGAAAGAAAGAAAGGAAGAAAGGAAGAAAGGAAGGAAGAAAAAGAAAGAAAGAAAGAAAGGAAGGAAGGAAGGAAGGAAGGAAGGAAGGAAGGAAGGAAGGAAGGAAGGAAGGAAGGAAGGAAAGGCTTTGCTGGGAGATAAGATGAAAAATGATTAGGAAAGAAAATGAAGAGTGAAGCAGATTCGTTTCTCTGATATTTTTTGAGAGAAGCTAAATTTCAGCAAGTTGTTTTGTTTTCAAAACATCTGCCTAATTTTTTTTCTCCTGTGATTCTTACAATCATTTTGGTAGTTAGCAATGCTTCTGGGTTTGTGTATATGGAACTGATTATTTGTCACAGTAGGAATGGGTTCATTTAAATTTCTTCCTGGTGGTGGAGAAAAAATATGCTGCTTTATGACAGTACAAAGAGGGGTCAAAGAGATCCAGATATTAGAGAGAATCATTTCCAAACACATAGTGCTTGCTATTTCTTAAATAGCAGGGTGACATTTATTTTAATGCTATTTAAATGCATCTAGATTCTATTACACTGTTCTGCATGCATGTATTCATGAGAAAGTCTACATTTTGTGCATAATGCATGGAATTTTGAGCTAATCATGTTCCATTTTACATAGTTATTAAATAGAGAAATATGTTTTCATTAATCAGCTGGCATTTAATTAATGTAAAATATCCATTTGATTAAATCTTCATTAGATGTCTATTCAAAACAGTGACATTTCATGTGTTATTGGACAACCTTACTGCCCACACAGATGGCATGCAATAAAAACATTAGCCAAATATTTTACCATGACTGGTTGAACAAACTAAAGCACATCCATCTTAATAAAATACATTATAGAGCAGGCCTCTGCAATACAGCCAACAATGAAATTATTACCACACCAGATTGGTGTTCACTCTAACATATGCTGCCAATCGAACATATTTCGCAATTGTGTGTGTAAACAAGCAGATGCAGATGTGTAATGTTCTGACTTTGATCTTGAGCACATTTTACATAGTATTAATACCAAACACCAAAGCAGATGGGTTATGGAGTTAAGAATTTGAGCATACCTGATGACCACTTGGGCATCTAACAGCAGTAGAAGTAGGCTACTAGAATTATTAAAATAAATTTTTAATCATATGGACATTCATCAATAGAGGGATTATATCTTTACTTTCTTATGAATAATTAGACATTTGGACAAAATATATCCAAAACAGGACACAATAATTCTTATTAATAGTTACAGTTAACATTATTTATTAGAATACATAGGTATTATTCTAAGAGTTTTATCTAGATTATGCAAATACTTCAGACAAGCTGAAGGAATATTAATGTTACACACATTTTACTGATAGAGAAAAATAATCGTAAATATATTAATTAATCTCCCTCAATGTTCAACTAAAGTTAGTTAAAGTCTGGCTTTAAAACTCATAAATTTAAGCAATTTATTGTATTTTCTTTTCAAATACATTCATTCAAAGCCATAGCATCAGTATTATTAACTGAACTTTAGTGCCACAGGGAACTATTTTATGGAATAAAATGTAGGATCATCAAGTAAAGGGATAATTCTTATTGATTTCTGTAATCCAGAGACTTAACATAGTACTTAAAATAAGAGTGGACATTCAATATGCTTAAGTGGTTAAATAAGTGATCTACCGATTGCGGAGTAGCTGATATTTGTGTTGATATATATGATGATGTATGTTTCCTGAGAAACGCTAATGCTTTTTTCTGTTTAATTTTTTTAAATTAAGAATTTTTTATAATTTTTTTCAAAATTTTCATTTATTTATGATAGTCACAGAGAGAGATAGAGAGGGAGGCAGAGACACAGGCAGAGGGAGAAGCAGGCTCCATGCACCGGGAGCCCGATGTGGGATTCGATTCCAGGTCTCCAGGAAAGCGCCCTGGGCCAAAGGCAGGCGCCAAACCACTGCACCACCCAGGGATCCCTAAATTAAGACTCTTTAAGAACAGTTTAAGGTTAATACCAAAATTGAAGGGAAGGTACAGATATTTCCCATTTACCCTCTGACCCCACACATGTATAGCCTTTCCCACTATCACTATGCCCACCAAAACACATTTGTGACATTGATGAACCTGCAGTGACATATTATCACCTAAAGCCCATAGTTCACATTTTGATTCACTCTTGGTATTATAAACATTGACTTTTTAAAACATATTCGTTGATCATATCCTCATACAGATGTGTTGATTAGCTGGGTTGAAATGTATGAGTAGACTTCTCAGAATCATACATACAAAAATGTATGCATGCATACAAATATTCACATACATATATACATACAAGTATTTATACATATAGATGAAAATATATTTGCTTAGAGGCATTTTATACAGTGTTTCAATGGTCCAAAAGCTAAATTATACTGTCTACTTTTTGCAAAGTACTCCTGTTTCTTTGGTGAAAGGAAAAAATCCTGCTTTAGAATATAATTTGAGCCTGAGTGCACTTTGGTGAATGAGTGAAGGCAGTAATTGCTGACTTATCACCTTCTTTGTGACAGGACTCTCTTTCATCCATTAGCTGGCATGACAGTATTTGTTTTTCATTTTTCCTCTAATGATGCAGCCTGATTTACCTTATTTTACATACTAAGGGTGAGTTAGTTAACATTCATGTAATCATATCATTGTTTTGGTAATGAAAAATTACACGGTACAGTGAGAGATCATATATGAGCACTCCATGCATTATTTTGAAATACTCAAAATTATCACAAGCCTTAAAATTGATTTCCATTTTATTTCCACATTTTTTTTTTAGTTAGTAAAAATATCAGGCACAGCCAAAGCAATGGCCAGGTAGTCTACTAAAATACCTTATTTGCTGTGGCATTTCTCTAAAATATGATTTGAAAAAGTTAAAATTGTCTTCTTTGTTTATCATTCAGTGAGTTGTTAAGTAAACAGTTCCTTTATAAGGAGAAGCATTTATTTAGTATTAGTCTTTCTGTTTCCATTTTCCTACAACCATCTCTTCTAATTCATTTTCTATATCACTTCTAGGCTGACTTGGTTTCTTAAATGTCTCATTAAGGAACTCTATCTTTCAAAATGCTCATTATTTCATTGCTATCAGAATTAAATTATTTCTCAGGGAAAGAAATATTCATCAAAGTTGGATTTTACTTCCCACCACTCTTCCTTCTTTCTGGCCATTTATTACCTTCGTTCACTCCAACTGCAATGTTCTTCCCTATCAAAGATTGGTGTCTGAGACAAAAAGACCAGTTGGATGGGCTTCACAGTCATATGTGACTTGGAGGTTCACAAGGGATAAAGTCAGATATGGAGCAGCATCCCAAAATAAAATCAACAGTGTATTTCTGAAAGAAAGACATATGGTTAATTTAAGACATCTGTGTTCAGAATCAGAAGACAGTTAAATACAGAGGTTGGAAGGAGGGCAAACAGCAGAATCAGAGTGAGTTCAGTGCTTTGGAAATATAAGAACATAGGGACAAGGTGAAGGTATGAATCCCATTGAGCAATTTGAGTCATTCATCCAAAAGAGATATATCATAGCATAGCTTTTTATATGGTGTCCATGCACTGGATTTCAGTATAGACAAGTCAGTACAACTATTTAAACATTGAGTTGGAGTGAGCCACGTAAGGCAGTAGCACATTTAAAAATCCTTTAAGAATGCAATGTGAAGGATGCCTCAGTGGCTCAGTAGGTTGAGCATCTGCCTTTGGCTTAGGTCATGATCCCAGGGTGCTGAGATTGAGACTAGCATTGAGCTGTCTGCTCAGTGAGGAGCTCGTTTCTCACTCTCCTCCTTGCTCATGCTCTGTGTTTCTATCTCTATTTTTCTCTTTATGTCTCTCAAATAAATAAGTAAAATCTTTTGTAAAAGATTTTATTTATTCATGGGAGACACACACAGAGAGAGGCAGAGACATAGGCAGAGATATAAGCAGGATCCATGCAGGGAGCCCGATGTGGAACCCGATTCCAGGACTCCAGGATCACGCCTGGGCTGAAGGCAGGTGCTCAACTGCTGAGCCACCCAGGCATCCCAGATAAGTAAAATCTTAAAAAAAAAAAAAAAAAAAAGTAATGCGAGCCCTCCATGATGATGATATCTGTGGTAACATGAGGCAAGAATCACCTATATGGAGCACTCTAGGTTTTTTCTTGTGTTTTACCTTTTTTATCTTGATTGTCAAGACAAGATTGTCAAAACAAGGAATTGTAAAATCTGGATTCTGAAGAGAATAGTGAAATGCAAAAGGAATGTACTTGAGGGTAACTGTGAACTCTGATATTGGAAATGATAGTATAAGATACTTGGAATAAACCAAAGTGGCATGGTCTTATACTAGAATCGGCTCCATAGCAAATGATTATTTCAAAAAAAAGTTCTGGTATCAGGTTTGGCCCCCTAGAAAGAAACTATCAGTTTTATAAACCCAGAGTTGCTGGCAGTCAGAAAGCTTTAACATCATTTAACATTTTAGGAAAAAGTCAATGACTGTTGGTATCATAATTTCCATAAAGATGATTTATAATTAATGAGGGGACTTTCACAGGCAGACTTGATCATTGAGAGAGGGTGACATAATTATCTTGTTGGGAGAAGACATATCACTTACAGATCTTGTTAAAAATCTTAATATCATCTATATGGATTTTGATTTGAAAGAAGCAAAATTGGAACCAATTTTTAGAGAGACTTGAAGAGAACTATTGAGAAAAATGTCCAAGAATACATAACTACAAAATTTATTTTGATATTTTAAATAGTATATTCTTATTTAAAAAATATCTTAGTTCATGTTTAGAAACTTTAAATAGACCTATTAGTCTTATATTCAATAATTTGTAAATTGCTATAATTTCTAACAAAATCTATAATTCCTTTGAATTTTTTCTTTTAGAAAATGACAATCTGTGAATAGAGACAGCTTTGTTACTTCTGTTCTGACCTTTAATCTTTCCATTTAGTTTTCCTAAATTATTACTTGGCTATATGTTCAATGGAAACTAAGTCAGATATTGACTTTTTCCTGATTTTAAAGGAAAAATTCCAATATTTTTCATTAAGGGTAATAATTGTTGTAGGTTTTACTTAGTAGCTACTCTTTAACAAATTAAGCATGTCATCTTCCAATACTATATTTTAAATTTTTCATTTGTTTGCTGATTTCCAAGAATGAATTGTAAAATTTATCAAATGCTTTTTCTAAATCTATCAAAATAAATTTTTTCATTTGAAGTTGTCATATAATTAGTTACAAATCTTCTTAATGGTTTTATTGTTTTTGAAAGTTATCATAGACTGAGTGGGTTAATATTTGTTAGAAGTTTTCCATTTATCTTCATTAGTGAGATTAATTTATAATTTTGATTACCTTTGTAATCAAGATTATTGTAACCTAGAAACAGTTGAGATGGAATTCCTGTTCTTTTTTTTCATATTGGAAATAGTTTGTAGAAGACTAGAATTATCTCTCCATTGACATATTGCCACAATTCACTTTCAAACCCACCTGAGTTTATGTTCTAAACTGTTTCTCAAATTCATTAATGTGTCTATAATTATTTATGATTACTAACTTTTTGTATTTTAAAAGTTATACTTTTCTAGAAATTTATTCTGATATTTAAAAATGTACTGGCACAAAGATTTTTGTACAATTGTCCCAACTTGGTTTATTTGTGCCTGCAATCATTTAGCAATAACACCAGATATTGGACTAGTCTTTAAGAAAACAACCTATAGATAGATAGATAGATAGACAGATAGATAGATAGATAGATAGATAGATAATCTTTATTGTAACATTATATTTTGTCTGTTACTTTCTGTTCCATTATTTATTTTTTCTACTCAAAGTCATATTTAACATTTATTTAAGCACATAATGGTTCAATTGTTTCTTTATTTCTTTATATACTCATCTATTTTATTCTTAGGATTTTTCTTTTATAATCTAAAGATCATTTCTTCTCAAAATAACTCTTACTCATAATTTGTACTTTTAATGTAGAATATTGTAATTTTTATTCAACTAAAAAAATTTAACCTATTAGTTATTTAATAATTATTGCTTAAGTTTCCAAAACTGTGGTTAATATTTTCTGCCTTTCAAACATTGATATTAAATTTGATGTCATCGTAGTCACAGAACATTGTGTGACTCATATTTTAAGAATTTTGTTGAGATTTTCCTTGATTCATTTTGCTTTGTTTTGTTGTTTTTTGTTTTTTTCTGTTCAAGTTTTTATTTAAATTCCAGTTAGTTAAAATATAGTGTAATATTAGTTTCAGGAGTAGATTTAGTGATTCCCACTAACATACAACACCCAGTACTTATTATAAATGCCCTGCTTAATATATATGCATTCACTTGTGTGGCCCATCCCCCTTATCCATCTATCCCATGTGCTTTTGGATGAGGTTCTATTATAATTTCTGAATGCAAGGCTTTATAAATGCTCATTAAATGAAATTGCTTAGACCATTTATTTCATGAATTCAATTTTATAGTTTTATGTTGACCTAATGAGTCATGTTTTTAAACCATTTTTGTATGATATTATTCATAATAAATTCATAGAAATAATAGAGAAAATGCACACATATGATTCAATGTTATATATTTTTGGAAAATACATGCATATTCAAAGACTTCAACAATTAGAGTGATTGTAAATGAGAAGAGTAGAAATAAACAGTGAAAAACATTTAACTAAAATAAATAAATAAATAAATGAAGTGAGAATGGTACCTCATCCAAACTGGTAAATTACCATAAACTGAGAGATAAAACTGTCTCTCAGAAGTATGTGGCTTAAGAGATAAGAAGGGAGAGAGAGAGAGGATTATTCTCAGAGAGAATGGTTAAAGCCTGTGACCCTTTAGCAAAGTTAAATTCTTGAAGAAATTCTGAGAATTTGTTTAAAAATTTGAAAAGGAAATTTAAATGCCACACCAAACACAAAAATTAATGGAAGAAAATATTTTATTTTGAAATTAGAAAAGCACTTGGCCAAAAATAAAAAGGAACTAGGAAATTCCTTTGTTAATTTGGAAAGTAAAGCACACACCACTCCTCTCTACCCAAAGGAAAGATAGCATAGAAAATTCCATTAGGGCACCTGGGTGACTCAGTGGTTGAACACTTGCCTTTGGTCCAGGTCATGATCCCAAGGTCCTGGGATCGAGTCCCACACTGGGCTCCCTGCAGGGAGCCGCTTCTCTCTTTGACTGTGTCTTTTCCTCTCTCTCTCTCTGTGTTTCTCATGAATAAATAAATAAAATCTTTTAAAAAAAGAAAATTCCTATTCATTCATTTATTACCTATTCATTCAATTATCAGTTTATTGATAAATATTTTCTTTGGGCAGCGCCGGTGGCCCAGCAGTTTAATGCCACCTTCAGCCCACTGCCTGCTCCTAGAGACCAGGGATTGAGTCACAGGTCAGGCTCCCTGCATGGAGCCTACTTCTCCCTCTGCCTGTATCTCTGCCATTCTCTCTCTGTGTCTGTCATGAATAAATAAGTAAAATCTTTAAAAATATATATTTTCAACATAAACAAAACAATGAAACAATTTAATATTATCCATATATCTGTGAGAAGAATAGTGATCTTTATTACCAACAGAAACTATCAATTATTTTTGGTATAATTAAGAATAGCTTTCTCATTATAAAAATAATATATGTCTGTTTTATAAAAAACTAAAAAATTAAAAGATACACATAGATAATTTGAAACAGTAAAAAAGTTCTTTTAATTACCAGGGCAGGGCAGCCCCAGTGGCTCAGCAGTTTAGCACTGCGTTTGGCCCAGGATATGATCCTGGAGACCCAGGATCGAGTCCCATGTTAGGCTCCCTGCATGGAGCCTGCTTCTCCCTCTGCCTGTGTCTCTGCCTCTCTCTCTCTCTGTGTCTCTCATGAGTAAATAAATAAAATCTTAAAAAAAAATCACCAGGGTAGATTTAATCACAGTTGGTATATATAGTTAGTGATTATTCCTGTATGTGTGTGTAGATCATATCTCTCCATGTTAATGAATATTAATGACCAAAATAATTTTTATTAGGTAAAAGTATCCCACTGGTGATTTATTTAATCTGGACATTTCTGTTGTTTGTTATTCATCACATGATAACTGTTACCATCCTACATTATTTTGGGGGGATTCATTTTCAGAAATGATATTACCAGAGTGAAGAAAATGAATACTGTTAAAGATTTTTAAAATGATTTGCTAAATTTGGACTAAATCACACTTCCAAAAGCAGTTTAAGAAAACTCTATTTCTCTGTGCTCTTATCAACACTGAGTTTTCATTCTTGAATTTGAAACTCTAAGAATTACATGTAAATAGATGGAAAAATAAATAGAATTTGTATCATTACACAACTACCTATTTGAATGGAAGTTTTGTTAATGAGTAAAATATCTTTATATTGCAATTTAATAAATTATTAGTCAATGATAACAGAAAACTGTCATCACTCTGAAATATGTTTTATATATATATATTCGATTCACAAGTATGCTTTGTTTTGTCATAAATCTATGATATAGTGTTTTGATTTGTCTTGGTAAATAGTTTTATAATAACTTTATGAATATAAGAATTATCGTTTTCCTTGTATGAATAAATTAGAGTCTACTGACCGATGGTTAAAATAAATATTTTGTAAAGATAACAAAAATTAACTTTTAGATATTGAATTTGACATTGTTATTAATCATATTATTTGATATTACATTCATTTGCCATTCATAGAAAATATCCTATTTAATATGAAAATTTATAATTTTATATTTCATATTTCTAATTTCAAACACTAATTTTCTAAGGATAAAGATTAAGTGGCTTGTTTGAACTGCAGTCTGGCGCTTGCTCTAGTTAATCTTGGCACAACAGTTTTATCTTCATGATATTACTAAGTAATTTTATCAGGCTTGATGTTATCTACTCCTGGGGGCAATCATCTCTTCTGAACTACCCCAGATAAATGAAGTCAATTGACATAACTCCCATTATATTTCAGCACAGCACCTGTTTTTTGCTTGTTTATCTTTTATAGGAATTATCACTACTGTATCCAATGCTTTATCTTTTAACTATGAATAACTCACTAACTCTCTGAGGCCAAAAGGCATATCTACTTTGTTCCAGGATTTAGTAGGAACAACATACTCTTGTTTAGACTTAGGAACTATTAGAATCGCGCTTACCTTTATTTAAAATCATTTCAAACTTATGCAGAAATGAGACAGGAGGCCAAGCTTTTTTAAAAAAAAAAAAAAACAGTACTGGAAATTATTCTGTTGTTTTGGTGACTTAAATGAGACAAAGAACCTGGTGTTTTCATAGGGAAAAACAAACAAATACATTCTTTTTTTTTTTTTTTTTTTTTTTTTTAAATTTTATTTATTTATGATAGGCACACAGTGAGAGAGAGAGAAGCAGAGACATAGGCAGAGGGAGAAGCAGGCTCTGTGCACCGGGAGCCTGATGTGGGATTCGATCCCGGGTCTCCAGGATCGCGCCCCGGGCCAAAGGCAGGCGCCAAACCGCTGCGCCACCCAGGGATCCCAAACAAATACATTCTTGAAAGTTCTTTAATTACATTTAATGTCATCAGCTACATAGTGATTGCCCAGGGAGGAATTCGCCAATGAGTCCTGACTGAACATTTTTGGAAGTAATTATTTTAAATTCCGGGAGTAGAATAAAGGATAAGGCAAATTTCTTTTCATATCTACCAATGTTGGCACTACTGAAAGCATTTGGAGAAAGTGTAGTACACTTTAAAAACACTAGAATATACTACTCATATTAAGAGGTATAAATGTGGCAATAAAATGGATCTTTAAGATCTCTGCTCTCATGCTTTTATCTTTATAGCTCTTTTGCCCTTGCAATATTTTCTTTTTAATGCTTATGTTGGAGTTATTGCTTAAATATTTTCTGCTTTGAAAATAATACTTATAATACACCCTGAAAAAATGTAGATACTACCAAGGGTATTCATTAATTTAGATATCATCTTATGTATCATCAGTATCATGAATACCTACTGATTGTCTTAGTTTTTTCAATGATATGATTTGATTGATATTTTTCTTAGTAAACCTTAGTTATACATATTTTCTTTAGTAATTACAAAACACAGATGAACTATAATACTTCCTTTAGGATTATCATTTTGTATAATTTATTTCATATTAAAATATACATAATTTAAAATTTTAAATATATGAAGTCTATAACAGATATGAGGTAGTTTTGTTAAAGCAGTCTTTTTTCTTTTTCCTTTCTCTCTTTTCTCCTTCTATTTTCCTTTCACCCACATCAAGTAATCCATGTTAATCATCTAGTGTGTATCCAAATGCATTTTCCTAATCACTCATATAATCCTATTAAGCTTTTATAAATGCAGTGGATTTGGGGGTCAGTGCTTGAAAAAAAGAGTTAATTGTATAAGTTGTTCTACATTTTGTTTCTCTCACCCAAAATATATTGAGCCTTGTAAAACTCATTTTTTTTCATGCACTCTCACGGTCTTCCAAAAATTATTTTATTAATGTTGCTGTTATTTTTGTATATCATGTGAGAGATGGACTCAACTTTTCCCCAAGATAAGTAAACAATTTCAATTATACCAACACTCTTACTGAATCAGGTCTGGTTGATGACTTGAAATGAAGGAAATCTATGGGCAGGCTGCTCTTCCTCTGTGGAGGCATCAGGAGGAAGTCCTACTGTTCCTCAATCTTCAAGGATTTTCCCAGCCTTCCATGGGTTCTTGGTGGCCCATGAGACCAGACTTATTCATGTTGAGCAGTGTTAACTTTAGCCACAAAAGGTGATGGTTTTGTAGTCCAAACTCTTTCCCAAACCCCCAGCATTCTAATCTTTACGTCAGACCCAATAGTTTCTTTCCTCTGGAAAGGAATACAGAATAATGAGGGAGGGGAGTGAGAGAAACTCAAGTCTGTCATTGTCTTAAGGATTCTCATCCAAGATTTCACTAATTAGGAAGAAAAAAATATGAGACATGAAAAACTACATGCTATAATCAACTAGTATTTTTAGAAGTATTAAAAAATAAGAGCATTTTACTTAAAGTTGGGATATGTGCTTTTTTCCTTTTTAGGGATTATATAGCTAAAGTGGTATTATTTCAAAGTATGCATAGATATATATATGTATACACACACAGACATAATCCATAATATATATACTAGTATCTATATTAGTATATATATAATATATATATACACTAATGTACATCTTATTTTGTACTACTAGTATATACTAGTAGTATATGTGCACTAGTATATATAGTGTATATTGTATATATGTATTCTAGGACATAGAATTTATGTATATAATATATATGTATACTTGGACAGCCCGGGTGGCTCAGCAGTTTAGCGCCGCCTTCAGCCCAGGGCCTGATCCTGGGGTCCTGGGATCCATCCCACGTCTGGCTCCCTGCATGGAGCCTGCTTCTCCCTCTGCCTGTGTCTCTGCCTCTTTCTATCTCTCTGTGTCTCTCATGAATAAATAAAATCTAAAAAAAAATAAAATACTTGAATTAAAAAATATATATGTATACTAGTATATACTGGTAGAATACATATTAATATATAATTATTATTATATATAATAACTAATTAATAATTAATGTATATAATAAATATATATTTATTACTAGTGCACATCTTATTTTGGTTGTCATAGTTACCATGCCTCTTATAGACATCAGTTCCAGTGTACTAAAGGAATGTAACAAAAATAAACCTGTGTTTGAAATTATTGCACCATAAACACAGTTGTATGTTCTTTAGATATAGACCTTTTTTTATTGATTCTTTCAGACGCTTTCTACTGCATGTTATCAGAGACATTTTTACTAGGCATCTGCATCAAAATTCATGTGCAACTAGCCTGCCTAGTCGAGCATTGTATTCTTTACTTTATATTCAAGACAGCTGAATGATTCTACTTAGTTTGAGTGGCACTCTGCCACACATATATTACAGCGCAAGGAGAAGTCGAAAGAATCACTGAAGCTAACCATACATTACATGCATGGTGCACACCAGATGTCTCTTCTTACATTGTTATGGTTTCATAAGCTATGCTGACATTGTCATTAAGTTCAGAAATTTGATTTTGCTTACTTTGCCATCCTTAAAATAGATGACTCTGAAGGTTGTTGCTTTAACAAATAGAATTTTCAGACAAAGAGTTCTTTCACCAACATATAAATAATTATGTTATTCCATTTATTCATACGAAGTAATGAAACAGTCAATTCAGAACTAAGAAATCCTACCAACCAAGAGCATGAAGAAATTCTAAAAATTCTATCACTGAGTTTCTCCTCTATAGTATTCTAATATAGAATAACCACTTCCCTATCTCTCTTTTATTCACTTTTAGAGGCATTTGTTTTTTATGGTGTGTACTAACATATATGACTGAGTCTGTAAAGTGTCACAGGCTGGATAAGACTGAAACATTCTCCTCATTAAAATTTATGTAGCTTAGTTAGATAGCTGAATTTGGCTTTGTGGTATAAAGCCAAAAATGCTCATCTTCCTTTAATGATGCCTTTGATGGCTTTCTGACATGTGGACCTAATCTCTAAGCCTGCCCATGTAATGTCATAGGGAAATGGAAGTGCTCTTCTGCTTAGAGCATTGCTTTTTCATTAGGCAATGAATGCTGCAGATATTTAAACTAGTGGCATTTGACAGTAATCAAAAATTTACTTTAAAAGAAAACTTTGCTGTTTTTAGAAATAAGGTTGTATAGAAGGGATGTGTGTTGGGATAATTAAAGGATTCATTTTTTTTTCATTTATTTAGGTGTTTCTGATTAAATTTAGTTTTGGATCAAATTACTTAATAGTTTCTATATTTATTCCTAAAGCTCTGATAACTTTTTTCAAGTAAATTGTGAATTAAAACATACAAACATTATTTAAATGTGTTTCACTCTAATTGAGTTACTGCTAGTATTGCTTATTTAACTTTGCTCTCCTGTTTACATTTTTAGAGATAAGCATCCCAGAGAGTGGTTCTTTATTAACTGCCACTAACACTTCTCTTTTTCCCTTCAATATATATTTCTTTGCTTTGGGAGCCATTTGAATGATGATTCTTCTTGATTACCAGATTAATGATTGAGTCCCATAGAGAGCAGATAAGTTTTTTTCTATTAATATGCTTTGGTCATTTGCCATTCCTAATTTTTATAGAGAATGATTTCATATGCTCTAATACTGGTCTCAATCACTTTTATTTTTTAAAGATTACCATGAAGCTCACTCACAGGACCTTGAGATCATAACCTGAGCCAAAATCAAGAGTCAGACACTTTACCAACTGAGCCACCCAGGTGCCCTTCAATCACTTCTATTCCTTTTATATATTATCTTGCTTCAGTTTACTTTTCCTGCTCTTTTCTAATCTTTAGAGGTCACAAATATTTAGAAATGTTTAAAGTAGGTTGACTAATGCATTTACCAGTTATTTTAACTTGGAGTATCTTTTGAAAATGCTAAAGAAGAAAACCTCTTATTGTTTACCGCAATTTATTATTGTAGTATTTCAACTGCACTCACTACTATCAAATAATAGTATTATATGTAAAAAAGATAGCTTTAACCCTTATGATCAGAATTTCAAATCCTCTATAGATGGCCAAATTGATATGATATTCATATGATGAGATGTAAATATTTAAGATTTTTTCTATTACCCAATATTTAATATTTTTCCATATAAGTAACCTGTAAGATGAAATAGTGTAGTCATTTTAATTTTTGCCTCTGACTTCTGTTTTATTTTATTCTGAGTAAACAGTTCTTTTTTTGCCCAAAGTCCATGGTGACTTAATAATCACTCTTCAGTAATAAAAAGTTGCCTACTCATATGTATTAATCTACTCATATTTCTACTCATATGTCTACTCATATGTCTACTCATATGTATTAATCTACTCATATGTATTAATCATAAGTTTCTCTTTGGGACACCTGGGTGCTCAGTCAAGTAAATGTCCAACTCTTGGTTTTGGCTCAGGTTGTGATCTCAGGCTGGTGAGATCCAGACCCCCATAAACTCTGTGCTCAGTGGGGAGTCAGCTTGAAGATCCTCTTCCTCTACTCCTTCTCCCATGCTTGCATGTGTGCTCCCTCCCCCCTCCCCTGGATCTATAAAACAAATAGATAAATCTTTATAAATAACAAAAAACAAAACAAAACCCAAAAATTCCTTTTTTTTATTTTTTATTTTTTATTTTTATTTTTATTTTTCAAAAATTCCTTCTTAATTTAAAATGGAGGCCTCTCTCATCCCTTCGTATAGACTGTTGTAGGTCAGAAAACTGTAGCTGAAAGCAGAACCTGGTTGAATTTTGCTTATCAAGTGTTTAGACTATGTTACTTGAAGAAGGAAGATGGGGAGGAGGATGTATGGAAGCAGAATAGCTCTTTCCTGATGAATGTCAAGGTGAGCTGACATTAGTACCCTCTGAACTTAGCAAATGCTTAAAAATGACATTTTAGGTACTACCTGTTGTCTTCTGATTGCCCAAAACTCATTTTTCATTCTCTCTAAACCAGTTTTTAGGTGAAAGTGGGAGGTCGTCTAAAGATTAACCATCTTTTTTTCTATTACCTTCTTTTCAAATATATATGTAGGGATCTAATATTCCTCTTTGTAACCTGACATATTTTATGTTAATGCTTCAGCAGGAACTGGAGCAGAAAGCATCCACTTTTGACATCCTGTTCCATAAATATTTGACTACACCTTTAACATGTTAGTGTTGTTGCATTTGTTTTATCTCTCCCCTTGAGGGTAGACTCGGAATGTGTCACCACCTTAGATGACAACAAATACTTTAAAACTCATGGGATAAATTGGTAGGTAATTTTTCAGAAAGTTGACCAATTTATAATGCACTAACCATGCTTGAAATGCACCTACTAGTAAATCCTAGCCCCCAACATTTCATTATTATTCTTTTGATGATTCCATGAGTAAAAAAAAAAAAAAAGGATTGTCTGGGTGCTATCTTTAATTTACATGAGTTTAATTATTAGCAAGATTGATCCTCTGTGCTTATGTTTACCAGATGTCTGTTTTCTCAGATTTTATCTACCCAGGTCACTTGTCCATTTGCTGAGATAAAAATTTCGTTTGATGCTTTAAATACATACATGCAAAATAACGTATAGTACAGTAAAACTAACAGGCATAATGTCTAATATAATTAGTAACTAATCTAGCCATCACTTAAGAACTAAAGCATGGTCTACATATTTGGAGCCCATCTGGTGTGAATCTTCTGCTATAACAAGACAATTTTTATTAACAATATTTTCACAAGTATTCGAAGTTGTTGCTTTTATTAATCATTTATATACATATATTTTTTAATTGTTAAGTTGAAAAAATTCAACAAACATTGACCACATTGTGTACAAATAAGTTGGAAATATAATTTATATTAACAATAATTTATATCTTTAATTTCAATCTTACCATCCAGAGCATCTTTGCACTTATTTAAATGTTGTAATATCTTTCTGTAGTTTTTCTTTGTTCATTCAGGTCCTTGATTTTTACTTAAGTTTTTATATATAGAATGTATCATTTATTTTTATAATAACTAACTTTCATCATAATTTTTAACTGTTTTGTTCTGTAGTATTAGAAAACAATTGATCTTTCCAACTATATTTAATGATTGGCCAGCTATTTGAAATTTATTTCATTTTTCAGTGATATGACTTTGCCTCATATTTTCCAATATATATTAATTTTATATTATGTCTTGTCATATTATATGTATGCTTTCTTGTGATAATATAGTCATGCCCACAATTTGAATGAAATATTTTGTATTCCCTGTAAATATTGTTGATAGTTATTAGGTGTATTATTTTCAAAAAGGATCTTTCTTTTATTATTAAGTATTTTATTATTCTGGTTTTTATTAGATGTTTATTTTTTTAATGAATATATTTTCCACCTTTCTGCCAGTCATGTATCTATCATTCATAGTCATTTATCTATCATTCATCTAAATGGTGCTGCTATATAAACATTGTAACTTACTTTCTGGATAGTTTAACTTCCTAAGGAATTATAAAAAAACATGAACAAGTCTTATTTTGTTTCCAGATTCTGGCTCACACCAAGGTGGACCCAGAATAGAGAACCACTCATCCATTTTCTGGAAGATAATCTGACAGACATTGCTGCAGAAGGTCAAGAACTTTTTTTTTTTTTTTTTAATTTTCAAGCATGTTATTTTCTGTTTTATAGCATATATGAATCTATGATTCTATTTTTTCTTCCAGTATCATTGGCTTTGGAATTACTAAGAATTCTCTGAGATTATGGAAAAGGACTACTGTTTATTTGAATTTTCAAATGGACTTTTTCTAGTGGGACTTGAGTACTCTCACAGAATAATTTTTTTTTAAAGATTTTTATTTATTCATTCATGAGAGAGGGAGAGAGAGAGAGGCAGAGACAAAGGCAGAGGGAGAAGAGGCTCCATGCAGGGAGCCCGACGTGGGACTCGATCTGGGGACTCCAGGATCGTGCCCTGGGCTGCAGGCAGGCGCTAAACTGCTAAGCCACCCAGGGATTCCCTCACAGAATAATTTTGACTATGATTTTCTTTTGGAGTTTATTTTCCCATTATCAAATCATATTTTTATAATAGGAACAGTGTGGGTATTTCATTTTACTTTTTTTATGGATTCATACTATTTTTCAAAAAGTAAATTTATAGGAAAACTAATTATTGTTATCAATATATTATATTTAAGAGGGACAAAAATAATCATACGATATGATGCCAGAAATGAATCAATGATTTTTACCTATTACGATGTTTCTGACTGTGAATAAAAGAAAACCCAAAATTGCTTAGACAATAATATGATACAGTGTTTCATATAAAACGTAGAATGGATTTCTTGATTGATTGATCTAGTGACTCCCCAGTAGTATTAAGGGCTCAGATTCTATCAATATCTCTGTCCATTGTTCCTATTGTAAATTTCCTCAGCTTATTTCTCTATCTGGTTATTAAAAAAGTGTCACTTGCTGTGGATTACAGGTTGCCTAGGTCACATTTGATAGAAGGGAACTGGAGAACTCCTCATTCCCATCAATTTCCTTTAGTCTAATTATCGCCAGCCTAGCTCACATGCCTTACCAAACCGATAACCAGCACTGTGGGAAAACTTTGCACTGATTCTGTGTCCTGGTCCAGCCCTGAACTCCTGTATTAACAGTGAATTTGGGATTACTAGTGATGACTTTCACTTACCAGGACCCACATCAAAACCCACTGCTGCTAGAAAACAGGGAGAAACACTGAGTATGTTGGGAGGTTGCATGTTGTGTGCCCCCCTAAACTTTATCCTTCATCGTTTTGTATTGCCAGCATCTTTGTGTGTGTGCCTATATTCTCTTCTAGTAGAAACAATGCTTTTTAAAGCTAGGAACCATTTTTTAACGGTTAGTCCTTTTAGGACTTACTGTGTTTTATAACTATTTCATAAACATTTGCTAAGTGAAGAGAATAATTTACTATTACCCATTTTATTATTTTTTTTAATATTTGGAAAATAGACCAAACATTGGTCCTGGGTTTTTTGGTCATAATTATTATTTCATGAGTTTTTGCTTTGTACCTGCTTATTCATGGATTACATCATTCCATATGATTTTTCTAAATGTGGTTCTATTGATCAGTGCCCTACTTATACTCATTTCTGTGGTAATAATAGGCATATATAGTATCTTTCATTCTATATGAAGTCCTGATATGCTCTGTTTCTTTCAAATGCCTTACTACTACTGGAAATATACTATTTCTATATATTTCTAAAATTGGTGTTTATGAGATTCTATACTGCTCACATAAAATCCTTAAAACAGAGTTTATGTTTTCTTTGAAATTTAGTCATTTTCCCATTGAAGATAAAATATATGATTTAAAAAATTTCCCCCCAAAAAAGAAATAAATATTAAAAAAATAAAAAATTTTCCATGTGATGCAAGGCACCTGGGTGGCTCAGTTGGTTAATAATTCAACTCTTGATTTCAGCTCGGGTCATGGTCTCAGGGTTGTGAGATCGAGCCCCATGTCAGGCTCTGTGCTGAGTGTGGAACCTGCTTAAGATCTCTCTCTCCTCCTAAAAAAAAAAATTATCTCCCTCTCTCTCTCCCTCTGTCCATTCCCCCTTCTCTCTTGCTCTCTAACTAAATAAATAATAAAATTTACATGTGATATTAAACTGATTTGTAATAACAGAGGCACTTCACTAACATATTTGTGAAGAAATATTCATTCTGTTTTGTATCCACTGTGGAAAGTGGTGATCTACTTGTCTAAGGCTAGGATTTATAGGATTCCATTACAAATGGATTATACTTCTGGATATACTGGTACATGTATATCCTGTGAGATAGAGCATGGCAAAATTGCATATACATTGGCATATACATTGTTATAGAATTTGTAAGTCATCATGTTTAATTTTATTATTATAAAATAAATTAACATCACCTCATAAATCTCTTCAGTTTAATTCTTATTACTAATTTCACTTATAACGGAAATATGTGAACTGTAAGAAATTTCTTATCGGATATGTCTATTTGTTCAATACTTAGTAAGTAAGCATCAGCAGAAAATGCCCTATATACCAGGTACCATGTCAAGTACTGGAGATAAAAGATGAATTGAACAGTCTCTATATTAAAGGAGCTCGAAGTCTACTAATGCAAATTAAAACAATGAGATAATTCCATACACTAGAATCATTAGAGAGCTCTAATGTGGAAAACCTTACTAAAACACAGAGAAATCTTTGTACAATTCTTGAGGCGGTTAAGAAAACTTTCCAGATGATAAAACCTAAGGTGAAACTTAAATATGTCTGTTTTTTCTTTATAATTTTTATTGATATCTTAAACTAAATAGCGTTTGAAACCACATAGCTAGTCTGCCAAGAAAACCAGTATAAAGTTATAAAGTATACTGGTGAAATCTTGTCACAATTAGACGATAGAGCAGGAAATGGGTTAATAGATTTTCCTTTTTGCAAGAAAGCAGAAGCAAAAATTATCTCCTCATTCTCAAGTTTGTTTGATATTTAGATAACAAGTCAGTCAGACAAATTAACAAATATATATAAAGTGTTGGAATCAACCAGAGCCAGGAATGGCATGAAAGTTCACAAATGGAAGATGAAGAAAACAACAAAGTATTATTCATTTGCTTTTTTAAAAAATGTATTTATTTATTCATGAGAGACACACAGAGAGAGGCAGAGACATAGAGGGAGAAGCAGGCCGATGCGGAACTCAATCGCTGGACCTGGGATAACACCCTGAGCCAAAGGCAGATGCTCAACCACTGAGCCATCCAGGCATCCCAACATAAAGTATTGTAAAATGACCCTTAGCATGGAACAAAATTTCCTTTGAGGAACAAAGTACCCCTAATATGAAGAGCTGAAGGGGAAGAGGCCAATCAATATAAGTAACTCAAAATCCCATTGGTTCAAGAAATAAAAAAATCTAAATTGCTACAGAAATCATTCATATATTATAAATACTGCATGCCAACTTTGTTTCCTTCATCTCATTAACTATTGCGTACTTGATCTGGAATAGTTTTTCTATCTTTTGAGGTCAGTACCCCTGTGTTACATTACTATTCATCTAAATGTTATTTTGCTTCTGTTTTCCTCAATCTGTTCAACTTAATTCTTCAATTTTTAAAAAAAGTTTATTTATTTATTTTGGAGAAAGAGAGCACTTGTGAGAGTGGGGGGAGGGCAGGGGAGAGAACTTCAAGCAGACAACCTGCCAAGGGCAGAGCCTGAGGTGGAACTTGAAGTGGAGCTCAATCCTACGAGGGGGAAAGAAATCATGACCTAAGCCAAAATCAAGTCAGCCATTTAACCAACTGAGCCTCCCAGGCACCTCAAATCTGCTCAACTTTAAAGGCAGCAGTTTTGTTGACATCCTGTAAAACAGTTCATACAGTGATATCACAGCTCTCAATATGTACTTCTACATTTAAGTACAGGATTTTTATTGCTGTTATCTTTGATAACCATTGTCTTTCATCATTTTTGGAGTATTTTAAGTTACATTTTCTAATTTTACCCCTAAAACACAATCAGAAATTACTAGAACAGTTTCAAATAAATGCAGTGATTCATTCACTACATTACACTGCTTCCTTTTTTTTTAAGATTTAAAAAATTTATTTGGTAGAGAGAGATAGCACAAGCAGGGGGAGCGGCAGGCAGAGGGAAAAGGAGAAGCAGGCTCCCTGATGAGCAGGGAACCTGATGCAGGGCTTGATCCCAGGACTCTAGGATCATAACCTGAGCCCAAGAAAGAGCTTAACGAACTCAGCCACCCTATGCCCCTATACTGTCTCTTATATACACCATACAAGCGACTTTTCACTTCTGGAACTTTAATTATATTATTATTTATAATCATGTTCTCAACTAACTACATTTATCTCTTGACTACCATATGTTTATTAACTTTTTTCAGGCATGCAGTTCATAGAACTCCACAATACAACTTTTTTGGGGGCTGAGTCTGGAAAGATCTAAGAAAATAGGATGGGTGGAATTAAGCTGAACTAAATATTGGTAGGAAAGAAGCAGTAAATGACAAGAACAGTGAAAGTTATATTCTTATTTTAAAGTAACAGATTCATTTTTGTTTCCTGATAATTAATTAAAATTAATTAATTGGAAAGTTCTGGTGATAATTCCAAAAGAGCACTTCTCAAATGTTTTAAATTTTGGCAACTTCGTTTGAATACAGGATTTCTACTTATTTTGATTAATTATATAATGGACAGCTCTCAATTTGGTGGATACATTTTGATATTATTATTAAAAGAGAAACTCTAATTTAATATTTCAAATTCTTATTTATTACAAAGAAAAAACAGTGTCACACAAATGATTGAGTTACATTATTAAAAATGTCCCCATATAAAAATTTCCACATATTTTAAATACCTCTGATTGAGATGGAAACTGATTTTTTAAATGGCAATTTATAATTTTGGATTATTTAGCCATTAGAAACAAATATGAGATGTTTTGACAATAAAATAAGTAACTTTACACAGGATCAGATAAACAAACCTTTAGAGGAACTAAAGATTTTAAAGGATTTTAACGGCTGGTAAACTCTGATCCTTTACTGTTATAAAATTCCAAGAAGGAAAAACATGTTCTATTCTGTGCCAGTCATTACAATTGTCAATAAATTTAACTCTATTGACTGCATTATCATAGGAGAAATTCACAAAATAAAAAAAGAAATAAGAAATCCATAAAACTGTTTATTTCTCCTTTTTTGACATCTTTATTTTATTTTTCAAAAAATTTTTAAATTTTTTAAAAATTTTTATTTATTTATGATAGTCACACACACACACAGAGAGAGAAGCAGAGACACAGGCAGAGGGAGGAGCAGGCTCCATGCACCGGGAGCCCGACATGGGATTCGATCCCAGGTCTCCAGGATCGCGCCCTGAGCCAAAGGCAGGCGCCAAACCGCTGCGCCACCCAGGGATCCCTATTTTTCAAATTTTTATTTAAATTCTAGATAGTTAACATATAGTGTAATATTGGTTTCAGGAGTAGAATTTAGTGAATCATCACCTGTGTATAATACCCAGTGCTCAAAAAAAGTGCCCTCCTTACTACCCATTCATGAAACTATTTTTAAGTAACTTCCCATTATCCCACCTGTTTTTTCAAATATCTTCAAGGAGAATAGCTAATGTATTAAGGTTTAGTTGCTTTATTTATAATATGGGACAAATTATAGCACCTATACCATGCAGTTTTGTGAAGATTAAATGGGGTAATCCTCTATATCCCAAAGAGCTTAGTATATTTCCTGGTAAATAACTAGGCATTACTATCATTATTTGAAAATATTTACCATATGTGTTTGTTTACCTGTGAGTGTGTGTATTTATAAACACAGAAATGCCACTGCTTTGTTTTGACATCTATATTTATAGACATATTTAAATGGAGAAAAATTAAATTTGGTGTATGCTTGGTGTAAAACTCTTCAGCTTGATTATACCAAAGACTCAGTTAGTTCCATATATATATATATAGATATAGATATAGATATAGATATAGATATAGATATAGATATAGATATATCTATATATATATATTGAGGATATATTGAAAGAATCATGGGCTAAGGTCCCGGAAGTAGCAGCCATGTTTACAAAGCTAATCGAGTCAGTGCATGCAACAGGATGTTTTGCAATGAACAATAAGGTAAATTTCGATTTTTTAATGAAAAACAGTTATTGATAACAGTGGTTTTAAAACACTTAGGTGATAGCAATCTCAAAATAATTAGATTTGAAATCAAAAGATGGAGATGAAAAATGTTATTAGTAAGATAAAAATGCGAATGGTAGAAAGTGCAATGTTTTGTATTCAAGAAACTATAAAGGTTAATTGGGAGCAAGAACTGAAGAAAAGCTATTAATGAGAATTTGGGAATATTCAGAACATTGCTGGAAAACACAGAATTTGAGTCAAATGCCTAAATCTACTAAAATTCACATTCCCTGATAATAAACTTTGTGAATATTTCACAAGCATTTATAGTATGCATTTTTTATGGAAAAAGTTAAGAATTTAATAATAGTTGAAAATTTAAAGCACAAAAAGGCATTTTGAATGAATGTTTGTTGAGAATTGACTAAAGATATTTATCTTTGGTAAGATTATATTACATTCGCAATGCATATTTATCTAAGGCTATATAAAGAATTGAAACTCCTTGCTTTTTCTTTTATAGAAATGTTTATAAACTTTGGGTTCTCATACATCCATATGAGAGGAGAAAGCACTGTTAAGCCTTAACCCTTCTGGAGCAATGTATCTAGTATTAGTTTTCTAGCTCTCCAGACAAAATGAAACCAAGAGTAAGGGCCAAAATATGCCTTTTACTTATTTTTCTTAGATTCTTAAATTCAATCTTGCTTGAAAAACCAAGAATTGTTTTAGTGAAATAGCATATACTCTGATAAAAAAGAGATCTACCTAAAATGTGACTCTATTTCTCTATGCATTTTATTATTTATCAAATCAGTCACAAGTAAAATATTATTTATTCCCTGTAATTTAATAAGTTTTGTGGCTTTCAATAGAAAATATCAAAGATGAACCAGCTGTTATAATCCTCTATTGGCCTTATTTTTCTTTAATGGTAAATAAGTGATAGGAATTGTTTTCTACAATATAAAGTTCATTTTGTTGTTCTAATATGCTACCAACAGGATATATGACCATAAAAATAAAGCAACTTATTTGATGGTTGAATGCTAATTTTCTGAAACAATATACATCCATGTTTAGGTTAAAATTTTAACTTAAATGAATTATAACTGGCTTAATAACCATTCTAAATTTACAGGTAAATTTTAATTTTTCTTGTATCCTGATGATGTTTTCATTCATTTGAATAACTCATTGATTAAAGAGGAATTGAACTCAGTTGTACTACTGGACTTCTATTAAAAATCCCAAGCCCTATCTTTGGCATTTGTTAGTCATGTGACTTAGAAAGCCATTTTCTATATCACTACTAAAATTTCCAATATACTGACACCCTGACATAAATTTGTGGCTCAGTTTCGAAATTAAAATAGATTATTTTTCTTTAATTTTCCTTTCAAACATTTTAATTGTGATATTTTGCATCAAAGTAAAAATATGAATACCTGAAGATCCACAAATTTCATTATTAGGTAATATTGTACAGCAAGATAAGTACAAGAGTGTTCATATCAGTGTTACTTGTAATTTTGCTGCATTGGATACTAATCATATGCAGAGTTCTTCAATTCTAGATAACAGTAAGAATCATCAAATTAGAGATAAGTAAGATAACATGTATAAATCTCTAGTAATATAATCTCTAGCAATATCTGAATGCACTTTTCACCTATAAAATAATAGTATTGCAGAAATAAAATAATTTGTGACACTTTTAGAGTCATAGAGTATTTGATTACAAAAGAGCTAAGTGATTTCCAATTAGATTAATTTGTGTATTTAGAAAGACTGTATGCCTAAGTAGTGTCCACTAAATTTCCTATTATAAATATTTCAGAACTATTAGAAATAGCTTAAAATCCTATGGTGTACAAAGGAAATATAAACTTAGTCTTCTCATTTGCAGCTAGAAAAATTGGAACTGTTGATTTTACAAACATGCTTTCTTTTCTGGTTTTGAACAGGTACTGCCTGTACATCATATGCTCTGCCATTCTTTCTGATTTAGTCCAAATGCTTTCTTTTTCATGGATTTTTTAAATTTATCAAATGTCATTTGCATATCACAATTATATTTTTTAAAAATAAATCTTACCACTGGTATGTTAGATAAACCAGCATCCATAAGAGTTAATGTAATATCTATTTTGAAGTTTCTACATTGAATCACATCACATCTGTAGTAACAGAACCACAATTCTCTCAAGATACTGAATTTGAATTAATCATCAGACTAATAGGAGCAAGAAGGATTCTTAAAATATAAAATTCATAATTATTGCACAATTATAGAATGTGAAAGACAGAACTAAAAAAATCCTATTTTTATTTAGTTCAAGAATTTTCCAAGTGAGTATAAAGATGTATCTCCAAAAAAAGGGACTTGTTTTGTAGAAGGCATTTTTTCTTTTTCCAAAATAGTTTTTGGAGAGGTACAATAGTTTTCCTGAATTTACAAATATCTTGAGGTTTGCCTAGTAGATTTTTCCAGTAGAAGCTGAAGCAACTCATGAGATGACCAAGTAGTCAGCAGTCTAAGCTTTAAATTGTAGACAGGGTCAAGCCAAATTTACTTGTGCATACATTATTTTAGAGCCTGGATGCTATAGTCAGAGAACCTTGAAATTTGGGTGGCAACTCATAATATTCCCCACTAATCTTGACATTTCTCAGGCCATTGGCAAAGTTTTTTTCTCTCTTCAAAATGGACCAGTGTATTAGAACAATTCTAAACTGGACACCCCTTCATCCTTGTCCTTCTCATGATATTCATCCCTTTTTTTAAGCCCATTCCACTAATGATCTGTTGGCAAAGGAACTGGAAAGTCCTTCAAAGGCTTTAGAAAACCTGTCCAGGCAGTGAGAAGGGACACAGTTATTACAAACGACAGGACAGACTTTCCAAATATCTGGAAATCACTATGTAACTTCTTTTTGTTTCGGTGCTCCATCACCTACCTTCATTGTTTATTTACCACACACCTTTTCTAGATTAGTTGTCCACAAAGTCAACAAGAGGAGATAAAAATGCTGCTAATTAAGCTTGGAGGGGTGACTGGATGTAAACTGTCTCAGTGTCATTAAACTTTTAAAATTTGTTTACTTTTTCATGACTACTCCATAGTTCAAACAAACGTCTTATTCTTACATTCTAAAGTTGGATCTTTAAGATTGAGATTGTTAAAAATATAAATAATGAAATAGTAAAAATCCAAATGACATCTTTTAACATTATTAATTCTTTATTTTTTAAAATTTTAACATCTAGGAGGTGCCTGGGTGGCTCAGGTAGCTAAGCGTCTGCATTTGGCTCAGGTCATGATCCCAGGGTCCTGGGATTGAGCCCCATGTCTGGCTCCCTGCTCAATGGGGAGTCAGCTGCTCTTTCTCCCCCAGCTCATGCTTTAGCTCCTTCTCTATCTCAAATAAATAAATAAAATCTTTTAAAAAATAAAATTTTAAGCTCTAGAATTTTGGATAACAGATAAACTACAAAACAAAATAAGTATGTTATAAATAATCTGAGAAGGACAAACATTATATGGTCTCATTCATTTGGGGAATATAAAAAAATAGTGAAAGAGAATAAAGGGGAAAGGAGAGAAAATGAGTGGGAAATATCAGTGAGGATGACAGAACATGAGAGACTCCTAACTCTGGGAAACGAACAATGGGTGGTAGAAAGGGAGGTGGGCAGGGTGGGGGGAATAGGGTGACTGGGTGATGGGCGCTGAGGGAGGCACTTGACGGGATGAGCACTGGGCGTTATGCTATATGTTGGCTAATTGAACTCCAATAAAAAATAATTAAAAACAAACAAACAAACAAAAAAACCCCAGTAAAGTTAAATTATCTACGTATCCAAACATAATTAACAAACAGTAAGTTTTCTAGTTTTTCTTATGATTATTTATCTTTTTTACATGATAGAAATAAAACATCATAAAGTCAAAGACCTAATTTTTTACCTGCCTTTTCTCCCCAAGGCATTCACTTCCTCTTTTCTGTAGAGGAAATCACTATCATACATTTGCTATATGTCTTTCAGTCTATTCTATAGAATTTACTTTATGTAAATGGGTCCATGAAAAATATAATAGTTCTGCATGTTTAATTTACTTAAGTGCTATTGTACTGTGACTTGTGTGATTTGTTTGTGTGAAATTTCTTTTTTATATTTGTTATTTAAGAGAATATTTTCAAGATCTATTCAAGTTGGTAAATATAAATCTAACTTCCATATATTATTTTATTGTTTGACCAAATCATAATTTATTAATCTATTTTCCTATGTAGATCTCTGGATGTTCTCATTTTACTCTATGATAAATAATTCTGCATTGAATTCAGTTGTTTTGTGTTCTCATGAGGGCACATCTTAGAGGACCCAGGCTCCTTAAGATTTATACCTAAGGGCAGTTATTACTCAGTCCTTTGCCATTTCAAGACTATTAGATGATGTCAAATTATTCTTCAAAGTGGAAATTCCAATTTACTTTCCAAAAGTTGATTAAGAAAGTTTTTGTTGCCCATATTCTAGCAGATATTTTCTATTAAGAGAATTTTGACTTTTGTCTACAAATGTAGTTTCTTTGATGATTATTTATCTTCATAGCAACTTATTTCTTTTAAATTATATTTGCACAGATTTAATATTTTCTAAAAATAGCTCATTTAACTGCCCAGTGTTGTTGACATAAAATTTGCAACTCTTTCAACAAATATGTATTAAGTGCCTGTCATGTACTGGGCAGTACACAGAAAAGTCAAACACTATTCATCACCCTGTTTGCAAATATTTCCTTTTTTATGGCTCTTTTCTTGGCCTCCGGTACTAGCATGCTCTGATTACAGTATCCAACAAAGTAGTTTGTTATCAGAAAATTATCAAACTACATATACACATAATAAAATAGATTAATTTCACAAACATTGTTAAGTGAAATAAATGATACAGAAAAGGTTTTATGTTATAAGACAAACTTGTTAGTTTCTGAATCAGATCTAAATAATACTCAGGGTGAAAAATTGTAATATTGTTTACATAAGAGTAGTTAGTGATTGGAAGAGGACATAATGAAGACTTCTGATTGGGAGATAGGTTCCAGTTATTGGCCAGCAGGATAGTTCCCAAATGTATTTATTTTGTGAAAATGCATTAACATATGACCTTATGATTTATGAATTATTATTTGTGATATGTTTTACACTGTGATTATATATTACTGGTTATTAAACCAATAGAAATATTGGAACATGAAGTTGAGAAATAATTTTTTTTAAAAAATGGATGAAATAGAAAAGAAATGAATAAAGAGATTCAAGGAATTAATTCAGGGGATAAAAATCAGATTAATAGAAATTCTTTAAAAAGTGTAAACAACTTGGGAAAATAAAATTGTCAAAGAAATCACAAAAAGAGAAATTTCCAGATTTGAAGGAAATAAGTCTTCAAATTAATAGTCAACCCAGAACCTTGTGTAATGAATGTGCATTTTGTGAAGTTAGAATTTAAAAAGTTAAAGAGAACACATGAAGGAGTCTGTAAATGAAATTGAAAGCACTAAAAATAAGTAAACTCAAAACATTAACAAAATAAAAAAATAAATACTAATGAACTGGAATTAGAATAGCATCAGACATCTCATCAATAGCATTGGGCATTAGAGAACAATGGATTGATGCTTTTAATTTTCAGTAAGAAAACAGTTTTCTCCCTAGAATTTTGTCCAAAATTAAACAATTGTCAAGGAAGACTAAAGTCATGTAATATTCTTTAAGCTTATCTTTCACCTTTACTTAGGATTTGATTGGGAGATTTATTCCCAACAAAATAAGACACTAAAACAAGAATGGAGATATGAGAATAAATTTTGCATCCAGCGTAGAAAAAAGTAAAGAGAAGCTTAACCATATATAAACAGCAGCTTTAAAAAAATATTTTATTTATTTATGAGAGACACAGAGAGAAAAGCAGGCTCCATGCAAGGAGCCCAACATGGTACCCGATCCCAGGTCTCCAGGATCATGCCCTGGTCTGAAGGCAGCATTAAACCACTGAGCCACCCAGGCTACTGCTAAATAGCAGCTTTTGAAAAGGATTAGTAGGATGAGAATTTAGAGAAACCTGAATTTATGATAAAGGCAATTGATATATAGTGAAAATGGAAACTTAATTGAAGTTGATGCAGTGCATACTCTGTTGAATAATATGGGAGTTCAGAATTAAGGTCACACTGAAACACATTTAGTGTTTTAACTTGCAAATACCTTAAAATATCTTATTTATGTGGTCAAAATGATCTATATAACATTATTAGTTTTAAGCTTTTATAATCAGTCTCAGAAAGCTATGTTTACAAAAAGAAGATATGAAAGTAAAGGCATTGGTGGCAATTTAGGCGATGAAAATATGTGAGAAGTACGGGTAACGAGGAAGGTGCTACTGTTCTCATCTAATAATGTAGAGAGTTAAAAGATAGTGTTTGCGGTTTATAAAACAAGAAATGTTTAAAGTTGCTTGAATGGTAGAGGTAATTAGAAGAGGGGATATGGATACCAGTATAATTATTAGGGGAGGTAGGAGTGAAGAGAGAGTTTAATCTAAGTCCTGTCTTTTGTCATCAACATCTGCATCACAACTCACATGCACAGAAAAAAGCTATCTTTATGTCTTCTTAAACGATTCCTTTTACTACAGTTTTACAAAAACTATTTTTTTTTCAAAAACTATTGTTTTTATTCCCGAGCCTCCACCTAGCTTCTAATGGCTGTTCTGCCATCAGCAAGATTCTATGGTTAATTATATGTAGTCTGCTTTTTTTGTCTCAGCTTGTTTCAGAGTCTGATACCTCTTCCTGGTTGACACGACTTCAGTTTGGGTCCCTCTGGCTGAAGTCTCTGAGACACAGCTACATCTTATATGCTTCCAGCTAACTTGGCATTCTATGCCTAGCCTTGGATGTGGATTGGCTAATTTTGGAGTCCTTATGGCAGTTGGTCTATTATGTCTCTACTTAGCAGGGGACTTGGAAAGCCTAACTTCAGACTCCATCTGCCTAACACGATGGTGCAATGTTAAGGTAATGTGGTGGGAGAATGGCCTGCAGTCAATTGGAAGGGTTCTGAAGAGATCTGTATTGGATATCCTATTGCTACTATAACAAATTGCCACATACTTAATGGTTTAAAAATCATTATCTTAAAATTTTTGAGGTCAGATCCAAAATATATTTCACTTTATTAAAATCAGAATATTGGTAGGTATACATTTGTTCTGGAGGCTCTCAAGAGAATCTGTTTTGTTACCATTTCTACATTCTCTGGATTGAGCTCTTGGATCCTTCCTCCATCTTCAAAACTAACAGAATAACATTTCACATATTTTGCTTTCTTCTTTCTGCCTCCACTTATAAGGACTCTTGTCATTACACTAGATTCACAGAGATAATCCAGGATAGTTTCCCCCATATCAATAGTTAGCCATATCTGCAAAGTCCCTTTTACCATGTAAGGTAACATCTTCAGAGATTCCAGGGATTAGGGTATGGACATCTTTGAAAAACCTTTTTCCCTGCTAAGGAGTCAAGGTTAAAAGTCCATTCTGTATTAATTGTCTCTACATTTCTTTCTTTCTTTTTTTTAATGTGATTCTATTTATTTATTTATTTATTTATTTATTTATTTATTTATTTATTTATGTCTCTACATTTCTAATGTAGCTCCTTCCCAGGAAACATAATTGTCTGACAGCTGTGCTTTCCTGTCACCTACTCAATGTCCCTTTCTTTTAATTTCCAGAATCTAGAGGCAGAGAATTCCCAAGCTGATTTATACCTTATTATTCTCTTTGCTATTTTGTCTGCAAGACATCCTCATCTTCTTTAGTTGGATAGATGTCTCTCACTTAGTAAGGAGAAGGTTAGATACTCAAGAGGCAGCTAAATAAAATGTAGAAAAATATCCAAATGTACTGTTAGAAAGTGATTTTCATCTATTATATGAGTAGTGGCAAATGTGAAAAAATATTATTAATATGATGTTACTTATTAGTGTAAAAAATCCAAAGTTATTTAAATTCTCCAGAATTTAGGGAGAGGAAAGAGAACTTCTGTAGTATTTGATTCTTTATCTGTGTATATATGTGATTTATATAGTAAACAAAAAGTTGAAAAAATCTTAATAAAGTACTGGGTGAGTTTTTAAGAAAATCTGTTTGGAGAAAAGTGGAAGTTAAACTCTTATAAATATTCTATTAAGGGAATATTTGTACAAAGCAGAACATGACACTCCCTTTGGGTAAATGCAGCACTGTGGGATACACCTTAATAGGTATCCTTATGGCAATTCATAAAATATGCTACTTTAAAGGCACCTGAGTGGCTCAGTGTGTTGAGCGTTGAGTGCTTGGTTTCAGCTCAGATCATGATTTCAGGATCCTGAAATCGAACCCTGTGTCCAACTCCATGCTCAGTCAGGAGTCTGCTGGAGATTCTCTTTCTTCCTCTCCTTCTTCTTCTCCTCTCCCCAACCAACCCTTCCATACACTCTCACCCTCTATTTCTCTAAAATAAATAAATCCTTTAAAAAATGTGCTACTTTCTCTGGGCAGATGCAATCATATGCATGAACTTATAGCTCACTGAGCAGAATGTTGGCTAGATTTTGTCCCTCACGGGCCATCAGCTGGACAACCTTCTAAAGTCTACAATCAGCAAAACCATATGAGGCATTCCTGCATGGAAAATTCAATTGTCCAATATTCCTAGTTATGTTACTACAAATTGAAAGAAAAATACAATATATAAGGCTTCAGAATTCAAATTGCTAGTGCTTATATTTGAGGTAGTTGAGTTTCAATATGCATTTCTACTGTTTTCAAAAGTTTCACTGTTGGATAGCCAATAGCAGCATTGGATTTTTTTCTCCTTTACTTCATAAAAGTCAGTTTTGCACCAACAACAAAGCAGTCAAAGTAGCATATCTTGGAGATGATCCCTTATCTGTGGAGAATTTGAGAATAGTTACATCAACTATAACTCACTTCACTTTTTTATTTTGACCATGAACTGGAAATTTCTTTTTTGAAACTAGAAATTCTAAATAACATCCATAAGAAAATACCCCTCCCTAGAAACAAATTTTTTAATTCAAATTATAAAGACAATTGCTATAGTTACTATTGAATTTTAGTGGTATATATATATATATATATATATATATAATATCAAAGTAGTTTGTTAAATTCTTAAAACTTAATTTTATTATCATTTTATTTATTATTGTTTTATATTTCATTTATTTTATTTTTATACTTCTTTCACATTACCTAAGAAACATTGTGTCCTATGTGAAAGGTAGTATGGAAAATTCATAGTTATAAATATATTCACTGCCTGGCATGCACAGATTCAGCTGCCTGCATTTACTTCCAGAGCACATTTGGAATTATTCCAGCTTGATTCTACTACACTTTATGTCTTCAACTCCTGTAGTACTACATTTCGCTGAATTTAATTGGTAGTTTTAGAGTTTTAAAAAATGACTTTCAAGATAGAGAAACTGATATACCAATTCTCTCAGCACAATCAGAGATTTTGTTTTTAAAATTTAAAACAGTGAAACAGAATAAAGCTGTAAGGTGTAATATTTTTGTTTGATATACACAAATTTTAGGTTATATGGAAACTGTTACCGAATTTGTGCTTAAACTGTCGTCATTAAAGCCAGAGAAGAGCCTGAGCCTGATACACTAGGCAGGCTAATAGTGTAGGATTTCTACAATTCCATGTGTAGGAAGGAATTAGTGCCTTTCTGGAAAAGAACTGATTAAAAGGGAAGAAAGAGTTGAGGTATATAATTTGGGATTAAGGTGGACTTTCAGGAAACAGTAATTTGTATCCTTGTATTTGTAGCATTATTAGTACTTATCATTTAATTTATTTGTTTGCTTTATCCCAGAATCCCATAATTGTATGCTGTGGCTTGCAAGGATTTCACAATAGGAATGTATAGACAAACTTAAATATTCATGGGATAAGCTAAAGTACTTATCTACATTTGTACATGATTTTATAAAAGCATTTAGTATGAAGGATGTGTTTAGTCGTATTGTCAGTTGCATGGGTTTTAATGGCAGTGAAAACTGATCTTGACATTGAACACTGGCGCCCTTGCCTGTGTCTCTGGCCCTGGGGATTGATCTCCTCAGCCTATAAGTCTACAGCCACTGTATCTCAGATAGTATTGCTTTATAACTAACAGAAACCATAGATTTCATGTCAGTGGACCAGAGTGGAAAGAAAGTGAAAGATGCTATGGTGTCAACTAGTACTCAGAGAACATTCTTTTAGATAACTATTTAAGTAGAAGTTAGGAAGGGAGGAGAATATCCAGGTAAAGATGACGATGGAGAAGATCAGTTTACTCTTTAGTGCATTTATAGTGATAGGAAGCATGTATTCAGAAAACTTATTTCCTTTGATTATTTTAACCCTGGGGAGGTTTCCTTTCCTATGTAATAGCTACTGAATTCTTTAAGGCAAGTAAGAGATGTGAATTAATGTCTTAGCACTGTCTACTTTATAAGATCCATTGCTACAAAGAGTTCTACTTACCCAAACCATCTTTTTTCTAGTTAATGGTTAATTTTATAACGAATAAATCTTAAATCTTTAAATATTGCTGAAAGGTTATAGAAATGTAACTGTTACAAAGTGTATTCATTAAGATTCCAGTATTTGACGCATTTTTTAAAAGAAATGAAAACAGACAATGTTAGTATCCTGTGATACTACAGGTTACAAAAAAATAAAAATAAAAAAAATAAAAATAGCGCGGTATCCCTGTTTTTTTTTTAGGACACCTGGGGCTGGAAATGTTACAGGTCTTGCAAGAAGAAAACAGTCATGAATTTTTAAGGAGCTTAGCTTAAGTGAGTTACAACAGAATCAATATTTAATCTAAGAAGGGTATGCCATTAATATGTCAGAAAAATCAAATTTATTCCAAAATTCATCATAAAAATAGACCTTTCTGGGGCACCTAGGTGGCTCAGTCAGTGGGCATTGGACTCTTGATTTCAACTCACATCTCAATCCCATAGTCATGGGTTTAGACTCCACCTTGGGCTCTGTACTGGGCAAGGAGCCTACTTTAAAAAAATTGGGCTTTTCTTTTTTTTTTTTTTTAACCATACATTCTCAAAATGTATGTTTTGATTTTTTTATGTAAATATAGTTAACATAAAATGCTATATTACTTTCATGTATACAACATAGTGATTTGACAATTCTACATATCATACAATGTGTCACAATAATGGTAGTTACCATTTGTCACCATACAATGTTATTACAATATTATTGTATTACATATTCCCTATGATTCACATATATTCTCATATATTCTGGTTATAATATATTATTGATATTGTAGTGTAGTATTCTTATTGGCTAGTTTTTGCTAAAAGCTCAATTGGTATAATGCCCTAACCATTTCTAACCATTCATTTCTGCCCTCACATTAAGATCCCTTGAATCTTTATTTAATATTTCGATTAAAATGATATTGAGTATAGATAGGAAATATACACATAGTTTGCATTTGAATTCTGGAATGCAATATTAAGTTCAATCCTGACCTTATACACAAGTTTTTTTTAGCTTTATTGTTATCTTTTTTTTACAATGTGCACTTCTTGCTACTCATCTATCAGGCACCTCTATCTCTCTAGATTTGGGGCCTCTATTAGTCTGTATAGACTAATTTATACTGTGGAAAAAGATGAATAAAAAATATTAGTGGCTCAACACTATAAAAGTTTGCTCTACCATACTACAGATTCCACATGAGTGAGGTGGTGCTTAGGTCCACAGAACCCTCAGATTCCCAGGAAGTTAGCAGCACCACCACGTTATGGACAGATGATTTTTGAAGAAGCAGGTTTATCTGGAATGTAGAATGGGAAAGTACACCTGGAGAACCATGCACATGGGCCTCACTTAGCTAGGAGGTGTCAAATCACTTTTCCTCATGTGTCATTGGCCGGAACTAGCTACATGGCCCTAGTCTAACTGCGAGAAAGGCTAAGAGAAGTGAAGGAAGAAATGAGAAGTTTGGTGAACACCACTGTCACAGTGGTCTTCCCTATTCTTGCTGTCAACAGAATCTTTATCTCTCAATATGAGCGTCAGGTCTTGGAAGCTATTCTCTCGTTTCTCTTAATTCCTGTTTGGATTTCCAAACATTGTCTGCATCTGTATTCTCTAACTCAAAGTTTTGAATGCTCTCTTGATAACCATGAATGGATGTAGGAATTCCTTATTGCCTGTTTTACAAAATGACTATACTCATTGAGCATCCCCAGGCTCTTTGAAATGAGGAAAAATCTCAGAATAGACATTAAAATCAATTTTTAAAATGTGACTCCATCATAAAATTTGGTCAACTCCCTATTACCAACTACTGAGTTTTGTCTCTATGCCCCAAAGGCTGAGAAAATTTTGAAATCCTCTACCAATAGACACTAGAGAAATTAATGGTTAGAAAAATACTGAGTTAACTCTTCTTTTCCCTACTTCCTTTTTACCCAATTTTCCTTCTCGGAGACTTTCCTGCCTGCCCAGAACATTGTTTCTCTATTTATACAAATTTTAAGTGGATTGAGAAGAAAATCAATGAAATAGGGCAACATACAGATAGAGAATTATGTAGAAATTTTGGTTTGTTGGTTGGTTGGTTTTCCTTTAAGGAAATTTGCTACTGGAATTTGCATTGTACATCATGTAATGAAAATTCAGAAAAATACAAGGAGAGAGGTGCCTATATTATGAGGGGTTCCAGAGTATGGGTATGTGCCAAAGATAAGGTATCAGGAAAAGAATAGGAGAAAAGAGGTTTGAGTCCTAGCACCTAAACTTATCAATGGAATAATAACCCCCCAAGCATTGAGGAAAAGCCTGAACTGGACAGAAAGGCAAGGACTTCTACCCTGATGGAGGGCCCTCCATATGAAAAATATGATGGAAGTAGAAATAGCATCTCCCACTTTTGCTACTTTTAATCGTGTAGGGTTAGCCATTAAGTCTGCGATTAACTGCAGATATGGTTTATGCCTCATAAGATCTTCCTTCCTTCAAGAGGCCAACCTCCTGCAATAGCCAGAGCCTCTGGTACATTTGATGTAATAAACATAGCAGGCGGATTAGCATTTTACCTCAGGAGATGCTGCATGACCCAAATAGTAAGAGATTAAATTAAATTCAAGAATACCTTATGCTGAGTGAAATAGGTCAGAGAAAGACAATCATCATATGGATTCACTCATATGTGGAATGTGAAGGACTATAAGAGAAAGGAGGGAAACTGAGTGGGAAAAATTAGAGAGGAAGACAAATCATGAGAGATTCCTAACTCTGGGAATCAAACAAAAAGTTGCAGAAGGAGAGGTAGGAGGGGGGATTGGGTAACTGGGTGATAGGCAATGAGGAGGGCACCTGATGGAATGAGCACTGGGTGTTATACTATATGTTGGCAAATTGAATTTAAATAAAATATTTTTAAAAATTTCAAGAATACCCTGTCCATAGGCAGAAATGGATTCTTTCTTTTGTTTTCTCTCTCAGTACGACCAGAGAATTTTTCTTTTGACCAAGATGGAATAAGTAGAACTGGATTTAGCTTGCCTAAAACAACAGCAACAATAGCAAAACAGCAAAAGAATAGGGGAAAAAATGAAATAATTGTTTTTAAAGTACTAGGCATTGAACAATGAAGAAAAAGGAAATGGAAAACAAATAAGGTAAGCCCTATCATTACCCAACTCACAGCAACTGTTTCTAGCACAGTGCAGTGACTGGAAACTTAGGGGGAGCCCAGAATATTCTTAAGGTTGAAGAGACAGAGCTGAGAGTCTAAAGAGATCAAGGATACCAGAATTCACAGGACAAAGTAACAGAGAGGAGAGAGAATCATGGAAAGAGAATACAAGACTTGCAGGGGGTTCTCCTAAAGTATAAAGCAAGTACTTAGCACGTGGATGTGAGGAAAATCCTGCAGGAAAATATTTAATAACAACAAAATAGTAGAACAGCATCTGATGTTCAAACAAGGCTATGAACAGTGTCCTTTCCTACCAGCTAAACTGGAAAAAAATTAAATCATGGACTACTGAACAGAGTATGAAGGAAGGTCTTTTTTCATATGTGGGTAATAATAAGCCCTAGACTTAGGGCTGTTCCAGACCCACAAATCATAAAGCAAGCCATAAGAGAACGAACCATTTCCAAGTCACTTAAATGCACCACAGAACAGAACTTAAGAATTTTAAATGTAAAAAATTGGGATGCCTTCGGCTCAGGGTGTGATCTTGGAGTTCTGGGATCGAGTCCCACGTCGGGCTCCCTGCATGGAGCCTGCTTCTCCCTCTGCCTGTGCCTCTGCCTCTCTCTCTCTCTCTGTGTGTGTCTCTAATGAATAAATAAATAAAATATTTTTTAAAAATGTGAAAAAAAATATCCAGCATGTACCAAAATAAAATTCACAATATCAGGAACCCTTCAAAGACTACCAGGAATACAAAGAGGTAGGAAAAGACAACCCAAAATGAGGAGAAAAATCAATCAATTAAGACTCAGAAGTGGTAGAGATATCTGAATTATCAAAAAAGTCATTAAAAATAGTTTTCAAAATTAGATTAAAAAGTAGATACAAGGAAGATATTTTAAGTGATCAAAATCAAACTACTAAAGTGAAAACTATAATATCTGAAAATAAAAAACTCTGAATTGGATAAATGCCATATCAGATATTACAGGTGAATATATTAATGATTCTGAGGATATATAAATAAAAACTATCCAATAGGGTACCTGGGTGTCTCAGTGGTTGAGCATCTGCCTTTGGTTCAGGTTGTGATCCCAGGTTCCTGGGATCAAGTTCCACTCTCCTGCAGGGAGCCTCCTTCTCCCTCTGCCTATGTTTCTGCCTCTGTTTCTTATGAATAAATAAATAAAATATTAAAAAATAAAGTATTCAAAACAAAATGCAGATGGAAACAAAGTTACTTGTAGGATATAGGACATTTTTGTAGGATAACTTCAAGCAGATTGCAATATATACAATTGTAGACTTTTAGTGGGAGGGATACGAAAGATTGAATAAATAATGGCCAGTGAATTCACAAGCATGATAGAAATTATAAACACATATACTCAAACACCTCAATAAACCACAAGCACAAGAAATATGAAGGAAACTATACCATTTCATGTCATAACCAATAGCAGCAATGAAAAGAGAATCTTAAGGCAAACAGAAAAAAAGATGCTGTGTACAGAGAAACAAGATGCAGATGTGGGAATATTTCTGAGAAATAATACAAGCTAAAATACAGTGATGAAATGTCTTTAAAATACTGATTAAGTTTAGGAATGAGGAATACCGTTGTTTATATAGTCACAGCCTTTATGATGTGATCATCATATGAGATCATCGTCAAAGTGAATACGATGGTGATAAAGGATTCTATCCATTTGTTAAAGCCCATAGAACTATACACCACTAAAATTTTTAGTATATGCAAACAACAAACACAATAAAAATAAACCAGGCTGTGACAAATGTATGTAACTGCAACACAAATGAATCACATAACAACACTGAAGTGAGAAAGGAGGAGAGTAGGTGTGATTTTTTTAAAAAGATTTAATTTATTTATTCATGAAAGACACACAGAGAGAGACAGAGACATAGGCAGAGGGAGAAGCAGGTTCCCTGCAGGGAGCCTAATATGGGACTTTGATCCCAGGGCCCCAGGATCAAGCCCTGAGCTTAAAGCAGAAGCTCAACGTTTGAGCCACCCAAGCGTCCCAGTAGGTGTGATCTAAGTAACTTTGGAAAACAGTATTTGGACTACCCACTGTAAATAAAATAGTAAAAATAAAACAAAAATACTGTATAGAAGCACTGTACTGTAGAGGTATTTTTCTGCACTTAATATACAAAGCTTGGCTTAAATTAAGTACTCAATAAATGGTCACAAATTATCTCCGTTTATGCTTTTATGTTTCATAATAATTTCTAAAATCTTCCCAAATTTTAAGGGTCTTTGGGGCTTGGTCCAACAAAGTAGACTATGAGATGAGCTGTAACCAAAATTGCGGTGCGATGAGAGATGAAATGATTACTCAGAGTCCAACACTTTGGAGCAAAGAGACACCTAAAGGGGCTGCATCATGAGGTACGGCCAAGAGCTCATGCGGAGGTGAAGACCCACGAACACGTGGACTCTGTTTTATTATTGCAGAATTTAAAGTATGTGGAAATGAGGAAGGGAAAACAACTCAAGAAATCAATCCTGTGGGTGCCTGGGTGGCTCAGTGGTTGAGCGTCTGCCTTTGGCTTACGGCATGATTCCCAGGTTGGGGGGATCGAGTCCCACATGGGGCTCCCTATGGGAGCCTGCTTCTCCCTCTGCCTATGTCTCTATCTCTCTCTGTGTGTGTCTCTCATGAATAAATAAATTAAATCTTTAAAAAGAAGAAGAAAGAAAGAAAGAAAGAAAGAAAGAAAGAAAGAAAGAAAGAAAGAAAGAAAGAAAGAAAGAAAGAAAGAAAGAAAGAAAGAAAGAAAGAAAGAAAGAAAAAGAACCAATTCTGTGAGGGACAGCTAGGGACTGAGAACGTGAGTAACTCCACGCGTCTCAGAGGGTACTGCAGGGAATGGGAGCACTGACCTCTGCAGGCCTGGCTATCTTATCTACTATCATTGCTGTTTTCAGCATGTACCATTTTCAGTACACTGATGGCAGGGATAATTGGCTTTTTCCACAGGCATAAAGCTGTGGCCATTTATACATGTTCCTGCTCTTGTTTCTTTTGCCAGCTGAAGTCTTGCTCTCCCACACAATATTATTTTTGAAGAAACCTAGGCAGCTCCTTAACCAAGATGGAGGTAATATAGTTGAATGGTAGTTAAGATGGAGTAGAGATGAGATCATTGGTAGTGAGGAGGCCCAGGAACTGAGAGGTTGAGCTACTGGAGGGATGGCTTTAATCACAGTAGTATGACATGATTTATGATGACAAAAATAAGCAAATATAAAATCATGAATAGCTTCAATATGTCTTGTTAGTCTTGAGATTTACTTCTTGACCTCTGTTGGGAAAGAGGAATCAAGCCTTAGTACGGTTATAGTGAAAGGAGGGATTTGGACCTGAGAGTTTGCTAAGCCTTAGAAGGAATAAAAAGAACAAGCAACTAGGAAAAATGGAAAAGAGTTGAAGTTATCTGAACTGTCTTTGTTCATATAGAAAAATGTTATAAAAAGTTATTTATTTAAAGATAATCAGAATATTACTTTGAACAGGCCTTCTGTTGTCAGAATTGGATAATTCTATAGGACATGATTTTCATGAAGAATTTCTTAGCAAAGCAAAAATCTTCAAATCCTGTTGATAAAAGACTCTTTAAGCATAAATAATATTTATTTAAAGAGCATAAAATCTGGCTCCAAGGAGGACAATTAACGTCCTTGGATATGGGGTTTACCTGAACAGATGCTCTGGTACTTTTATTTGAAGTAGCAAATGAGGCCACATATATTTGCAGAATTAGCACATTTAAACAGATGAAAATTGGACGTTGTACCCATTTTCATTGTTACGGGGATTGTGCTATGAGACACCCCAGATGTTACTCTTTGGCAAACACTTGTTATTTTTTTTGTTTGGGGCTCAGAAGATTATCTTATGATTCTGGATATGTACCAAACTCACTCTCAAAGCATCTGGCCTAATTTAGTCAAGCAGATAATATAAATGGACTTCCTTACTAACAAGGTAATGTGTAAAATGAAGTTCACTTGGTTTGGGAATCCTTCATGAATAACATTACCTTTCCCATGCAATGTGATGCACTTCACTATTTAATGAATGATAGTTGTTGGCTGAACAGAAGGCTCCATGTTCAACATGGAGACAAATTTCTTAATTTATACCGTGTGTTACAACTTCCTTTGGGCTCTACTTGCTTTCATTATAGTAGAGTATGAAATTTTAATAGTTGCTGAAAAGCAGACTGCTGTTAATCCAGTAGCAATTGTTGGTTAGTTTTATTTTTCTTTATGTATTTACAATGTTGCATCTCTTTTCCTAACTTCACTTTGTATTTCTGATATTACTTATTTTTTCATTTAGAATCTGAACTATCTTGGCAATGAGCCAGATAGGTGATTTCAATATATATGTGTTCCATTATTCCTCTCTCTTGGTGAGATGTCCAAAGTTGGTTTACTCTAGCCAAAATATGTCAGATGTGGAAACTTTTCTTTTGGCTTCTGATACTGATGAGGACCTTAGTAGATGAGGACCCACTTTTTTTTTTTTTTTTGCTTTACAACACTGGGAGCCTCTGGGGTGTAATCTGAACTAGTTTCTTTATGCAGAGGGCAAGAAGAAACTGAAGAAAGAGGCAGACCACTCCAGACTGGTAGGTGGCAGGTTTCATAGGCAAGGGAACTTACATTGTCTGGGGCTTGTCTGGGGCAGTCACAAGACAAGTAGATCTCGCTTGTCCTCCAAATCTTAAAAGTTTATATAGAGGCCTTAACTGGATTCGGTCACATATACTTTCTAGAGGGCCTCAACCACACATCACCATCTAAAGGGTATGCTCTTGGGGCAATTCTGGAAAGTGAGAAGGCAAGTGGAACACATTCCAAAAACAGGGGAGAGAGTAAAGAGCCTACATTTGCCTGAGTCAGGTTCATGGATCAACCATCTGTCACTTCCTCTCTATGGTTTCCCCCTATATCTTCATTCCAAGGACTTAAAAAATTTTCTGGGTTATTGGATGGATGTTTCTTCACTTGGGTCATATGTGTGTGTGTGTGGGGGGGGGTAATTTCTCCAATCAATAGCTTCATTAAAAGAGCCAGAGGTTATGTTTATCCATGAAGAAACCACAACCAGTGCAATATTCACCATTAAAGCTGCCACTTAATTAACATCATACTAGTCCTTCTTAGCCTATCATGATCTATCTATTATTGCAAAGGCCATACAGGAATATTCAAGGAACCACCACTCTGTATTCAAGCTGTTGGATGTGGCTCCATTCTCTGCAATGCCACCCTATATGTAGTGTAGCTTCTTTTGGTTGAGGAGAAACCAGTTTCAGGGTTTTCTACCTAATTGTTTCTAAAGTTTCTTTTTCTATAGGTCAGAGAACCAAAGTGAGGGTTCTGTTAGCTGCAAAGTTTATCTATTCCAATTTCATATTCAGAACACAGATAAATAACCACAGAGCCACAGATTCATTGGATTATTTGTCAGACAAATTTTGGCAACAGCACTTTCTTTTATTATTCATACTTCACTAGTCTAATTTGGTGGTCACCATAGGGTTTCATATGGTGGTGTGGAGTCGTTTTGTACAGTGTTTGCAGACTTTCAAAAGATGTGAGGATTCTCTCTGCCTTGGTATATACAGTTTGATAAATAACCACAAGTACATTTGGAGAAGTATTAGGAGAATACTAACATGTGGTGGTATTATAAGGTTGTGTTTTTAAGAGAAGTCAAACTCCATTTAATTCATGTGCTCTGACTCAGAACTGACCAAAAGTTGGAAATAGATGAAACTTCCATTCACTGGCTTTTGTTTTTCTTGGTTCAACAATCAAGCTTACCTTTGTTGCCTCTCCACTCATCTTGTACTATGCTTATTAATGGATCCTTGGTTTTCATTTCACCCTTGGTCCAATGATAGCAGTCATATTCACCTTGCCTTTGACACATTAAGTAATTTAAATGCCTCCACTTATTTACAATTCTATGACTCACATTGATCTAATGAGATCTATTAAAAGTATCATCTCATTCTGGGTTACAGGGTGCAGCCACCACAGAGCTTCTCAAATATGCTACCATATTAATTTGTTCATTACAGATTTAATAAAGAGAGTGTCGTCTGAGATCTCCTAGTGTCTGGTGGATTCTTTGGTCTCAAATTAAAAAAAAAAAAATGATTCTAACGTATTTACTACCATGAGGCTTTAGAGTCCCTGTTTCTATTGAAGTATAATTAACATACAGTGTTATTTTAGTTTCAGGCATACAATAAGATTCAACAATTTTGTACATTACTCAGAGCTCATCACAATAAGTATTCTCTTAATTTCCTTCATCTATTTCACCCATCCCCCACCCTCCACTCCCTGGCAACCACCGGTTAGTTCTCTATTTAAAAGTGTTTTCTCCTTCGTCTTTTTTGTTTGTTTTTCAATCTTAAATTCCATATATAGTGAAATCATAATGGCATTTGTCTTTCTCTGACTTATTTCACTTAGCATCATAGCTTGTAGGTCCATCCATGTTGTGGCACAAGGCAGGATTTCATTCATCTTTACCGTTTGAGAAATATTCCATAACATATTTATCTATATATCTATATACATCACTTCTTCCTTATCCATTCATCTGTGGACAGACACTTTGGTTGCTGCCATATTTTGGCTATTGTACATAACTCTGTAATAAACATAGGGGTGCATATATCTTTTCAAATTAGTGTTTATATTTTCTTTGAGTACACAGTAGTGAAATTACTGGGTCATTTGGTAATTTTATTTTTAGTTTTTTCAGAAGCTTCCATATTGTTTTCCACAGTAGCTGCAAGAATTTAATTTGCATTTTCTTGATGATTACTGATGCTGAGCATCTTTTCATGTGTCTGTTGGCCACCTGTATGTCTTGTTTGGAAAAATGTCTCTTCATGTTCTCTGTCCAATTTTATTTATTATTTATTTATTTATTTATTTATTTAAATATTCGATTTATTTATTCATGACAGACACACAGAGGGGGAGAGAGGCAGAGACACAGGCAGAGGGAGAAGCAGGGCAGGAAGCCCGACATGGGACTCGATCCCGGGTCTCCAGGATCCAGTCCTGGGCTGAAGGTGGTGCTTAAACTGCTGAGCCACCCGGGCTGCCCTCTGTCCAATTTTAAATTGGATTATTTGGGGGTTTTTTGGTGTTGAGTTGTGTTGGGTCTTCATATATTTTGGATATTAACCCCTTATTGGATATATCATTTGCAAATATTTTATCAACCATTCAGTAGGTTGTCTTTATGTTTTGTTGATGGTGTCCTTCCATGTGCAAGAGCTCTTTATTTTGATGTAGTCCCAATAGTTTATTTTTTGCTTTTATATTGGCAGCCTTAAGAGACATCTTTGAAAAATGTTGCTTCTTCTGCTATCAGAGAAATTAGTGCCTATACTCTCTTCTAGGATTTTTATGGTTTCAGGTCTCACATTTAGGTCTTTGATTCATTTTGAGTTTATTTTTACATATGGTATAAGAAAATGGTCCAGTTTTATTCTTTTGCACATAGCTGTCTGGTTTTCCCAACATGACTTGTTGAAAAGACTGCTTTTTCCTATTGCATATTCTTGACTCCTTTGTCATAGATTAATTAATAATATAAGAGTAGGTTCATTTCTGGGTTTTCTATTCCATTCCATTGATCTATGTTGTTTTTGTGATAGTGTACTAGACGTTTTGATTACTACAGCTTTGTAGTAATCTTGAAATATATGATTGTGATACCTCCAGTTTTGTTCCCCTTTTTCAATATTCCTTGGCATATTTTGTGGTTCCATATAAAATTTCATATTATTTGTTCTAGTTCTGTGATAAATGGTGATGTTATTTTGATAGGGATTTAGTGCAAAAAATTAAAAACTGGATTCCTTTGAATAGTACAGACGTCTTAACAATATTTGATTCTTCTAATCCATGATCAAGGAATATGTTTCCAATTGTGCCATCTTCAATTTTTTTATCAATGTTTTCTAGTTTTCAGAATATAGGTCTTTCAACTATTTTCACCTTTAGTAAAACCCCGGGGGTTAACACAAATAACACAAATAAAGCAGTACTTATTGTCATAATTAGTGATATATTTCTAGACATGCTTCATCATGGTTACTTTCTAGAATAAATTATTGTACCAACTCTTTTACTTTGAGTTATCCTGAAAACAGAATCAAGATAAGCATGTAAGTGCAGTTTAAATTATTTTGGAAGTGTTTCCAGAAAGTTAGAGGGGGGGAGTAGAAAGAATAATTAGGGAAGTACTTAAAGCCTGAGTGCATTATTGAAATAATTCCTTTAGCAGCGGGGCCCTAACTAGCCATACTTCCCTGAGGAGTGTTCAGCATGCCTCCTAGAGATGTCTGTCTGAAGCAAGGAAGTCTGAAATATTTTCTTCTACTCCCATTGCCCTTTGATTGAGCTTTAACTGGAGGAAGTATTATTTCTTTTACCTTCTGGTCTGTACTTGTATGTTTACTGCAACATTAGGGAATGTCTGGGGGAAGAAAATGATGTACATGCACAGTTTGTACTTAGGAAACTACTTCTCAGGATAAGGTGAGTCTGAGCTTGTGTGAATGCTCCATGCATACAAATTTATTCTCAAGTCTCTTGTACATGTGGCTAAAATTAAAAGCATGTCAGTTTGTGTGAGGCTGGGCTTTTACGAGACTAAAGAAAAAATATATATATAACAGCTCAGAGAATACTGTATTCTTGAAGCCTTTCTGAAGAATATTTTATAGGTTGAGTTTTATCCAACCAGATAGGACTGGGAAGGTTTCAGCAAAGTGATTGTTTCTGAAGATTAAATCCAGTTGGAGGACCAAGACTAACACTGAGATGGGAGCAAGGGCAGAAACATAGTATGTAAATATTTTATATCCCTAAAAATATAAAATAAGTGGGAGTCAAAGGGTGCCATTTAAATGTGGGAACCCAAATTGTAGAAGCCAAAGTAAGGAAAGGGGAAACTGAAAGCATTATAAAAAGCATAAATATAAAGGTAACAGTAGATATTTTAAATATATATTATCTCCCTATATATAATCCTGGTCTTTCTGAACCATTTTATTAGACTTGTCTATTGTATATACATATAATCATATTGTATACATACATATACATCCTAGCTTGTTTCCCCCAAAGAACCTCCCAACCCAGAGGTAAATATATCACAGCAGCAACAGTCATAATTAGTACCCATGTCTTCTTAAATACAACTTCCCACCAGAAGGAACCAGGACTTCTTGGAAAAATGACTTAAATCAAGCTTTAAATAGGGAGAAAATAGATGAACCTGTAATATCTAGTGAGAGTAAGCAAGAGCACACTTAAAAACTGGCAAGCGCATGTCAAAAATTTAGGTGCTTAAAGGACTCCTACTGACTAAATACACACAGGTGAAGTATCCAGAAGAATAAACGATAGTAATAGCTTTTTAGCATTTAAGAAAATAATTCAGAATCGATTGCAATTCTCAAAAGGAATCTTCTTTTCATAATAATACCAATAAATTACAGGAAGTGAAGGAATTAGAAAATCACCATTTCATATTTACCAATGTATAGTTGATACTGTTATGGATACAGGTAAGGACCATTAATAGATTCTTAAGCCATTAGATGAAAGCTGTAAGGACCAAGCACACTCACATCATCTCAATCATGACCAATGGTGAAAAATGAGTCAAAAATTAACCTTACCTTTTTCTTTTTGGTGTACATTACCTAAACCATGTGATCCAATTTAACATCACCAGAATGGAACAACCAACATTGTACATCTCTTGGTGGAATGTAATATGGAAAACACCAGCTATATGGTATCTTTGCTGAAATATTTAATCTGAAACAAATTATTAGGAATCAATCAAATTCAGACTTCAGGACATTATACAAATACCTGAATTAAACTCTTTTAAAATGTCAATGTCATCATTGTATTAGATATAAAAAAATATTTTGGAAATTTCTAAATCAAAATAAACAACTGAAACATTAAAACTGAATGTCATGCATGAATCTTGATTTAATTCTAGATGCAATAAAAGATATAACGGATGTATTTGGGAGAATATGATAAATTTAATATGAGAGTTTCATATTAGATAATGTTATATCAGTATTAAATTTCTGGCTTATAATTTCATTGTATAGAATTTGTATTGGAATCCAGTAGGATGATGTTCTTGTTCTTAGGAAATACATGCTGAATTATCAAGGGATGAAGTGCCAATGGTGTTTGAGAGGTACTTTTAAATGATTTCGCAAAAAAGCACATGCATATATTTATGATATGTGTGTATGTATGTATAGAGATTGAGAAGGAGCAGAGAAAGTGCCACAAAATGTTTATAATTACTGAAGCTAGGTAACAATTACATAGTTCTTAATTATATTATACTACTCTATCAATTTTCTATATGTATTTAAAGTGATAGATGGAATATAGAATTGACGCTTGAACACTGCAGGAATTGGGGCACTGATGCCTGTGCAGTCAAAAATCTGTGAATAACTTTCAACTTCCCTAAAGCTGAGCTACAAATATAGCCTTCTGTTTACTGAAAGGCTTACGAGTAACATAAACAGCCAGTTAACACATATTTTGATTATATGTATTATATGCTATATTCTTAGAATAAAGTAAGCTCAAAAAAAATGTTATTAAGAGAATCATAAAAGAAAATGTTTACAGTACCTTATCGGATTTATCAGAGAATAATCCACGTATAAGTGGATTTGTGTGGTCTAAAATTGTGTTGTTCGAGGGTCAACTGTAAATAATATATATATATTACATATATATATATATTTCCTGGTTTATGTTTGTGAATTTACTACATTACATTACTAGAAGTTTATTAACTCGTAAAGCTATTAAAAACATGAACATGGTATTTTTGATATAAGACCTTTGGGACCAGTCTCTGCCATTTATAACCTTACTTATTTCCCTCTTAAAGCTTCATTTTTCTTATCTGTAAAATGACAAAAATAATATTACCTATTTCATAGGTAGTTAGTATTAAGTGAAAATTTTCTTGTGAGACACGTAGTATAGTGTTTAGTACATGTACACATTCAGTATTGTAATATATATATATATATATCAACAGTTACAAGGACATTATTTACTACGCTATAGTTATAATTTAACCAGCTTACAAATATCCTTATTCTTTGTTCCTTTAAAATATCGGAATATTTCATAATCCTCACCTGTTACCTGCAACAGATGTCCATGTCTAAACAAATAGCTTATGTAAAACAGTTGTACAATACTTGAAGAATTAATTCAAAATTAATTGTAAGTCTTTTCCCTTGTAATTGTAAGCACCTTTTCCCTTGCTGGCTTTTCTAGTTATTGACTACTTAAGATTTTTTTTTGACTACTTAAGATTTTACATATTTATTCATGAGAGACACAGAGAGAGAGACAGAGACATAGGCAGAGGGAGAAGCAGACTCCTCGCTGGGAGCCTGTAGAAGAACTTGACCTCAGGATGCCAGGATCATGACCAACCAAAGATAGATGCTCAACTGTTGAGCCACCCAGGTGCCCCTACACCAAAATTTCTCATCACATATTGGTCACTAGAAAGATGATTATTCCTAATTGTTGGAAAATAGTTAATTAATAAAAATGTGCTCTTGGACTTGGAAGTACTTCTGTTATTTGGAACAGGAACTCTTATTACTCAGAAGTACTCTTTCTACTTCCCTCCTTGTCTTCAAGTGAAACCTATTTTTCCATGTTCCTATCTGGACCTATTACTTAGTTCCAGATTTCTTATTTTTTATACTTTTTTTCACTCCATCCATTTATCTTGGCTAATTCATTCATGCCTACTATCCTAACTTGGAGTTTCTTGCCTGTCCTCCAAATAATAAAACCTCAGATTAGCCTAGAGTAACCTAGAATTTATATATACACATATAATGCTGTGTGTGTGTGTGTGTGTGTGTGTGTTTTAAAATAAGCCTCAAAATACCAAAGAAACTAGCCTAATAGGCTTACAGAATGTTGGTGGAAGAAAAACTAAGGATTCGAAGGCTAGTATTCAGATGTACTTCCTTGTAGTCTAACACTGTGTTTCTCTGTGTGATGCTCCGTGATGCATTCATTTCCCATGTAACCTTTAGCCCATTGAGCTTATAATAATAGGTTTTGAATTATGATAATTTAATTTGAATAGAAATTATAATCACAGAATTTGATGAAGGTATGGGGTTTATAGATTATTTGATCCATCTTTTCTGTCAATGCAGGACCTCCATCTAACATGATATAATTTAACTGTTTACTTATAGTCCTTAAAAAAAGAAGACTCTCCCCCACCCAAACTGGGGAAAAAAAATCTGTTCTTAGAGAAAGTACTTCCCTAGTTTTAATTGCTTTCATTTTTCTCAATATATCTGTTATGGGCCTAATTTTTATTTATATATGGCTAATTTGCTAGTACATATGATAGTGGAAGAATATCAAATTAGTTATATAATTTGATCTATCATTTACCTATATAATCAAATTAGGTAAGAAACACAGAAGAGACTAAAAATCCATAAAAATATTGCAAATATACATGTTAAGCAGACATGACTCCAAGAACATTAGAAGAGGAAGAAAGAATTCAAAATTTAACCACATTTAAATCCAAAGTCTCATATACTACTCTTGTCTCTCAGCCTAAATTTGACATAACAGCTATTTCCCACCTGAAAAAAATGTGACTACCAATGGAGCACCTTTTATATTTTTTATTCTTTCTCCTACATGGACTTTGAGGTGTTCTCAGCTGTAACAAATAACATTTTGGTTTCTGCCTTGTAATATTTGGAGAAATGCTATCAAGGTTGTGCTATTCCCTTTAATTGCTGAAAAATAATAAGCTATGGTGTGTATATATTTCCCTCACAATTTGTGAGACATATGCCTGTCTTTACTATTCTCAAGCACAATCTGTTACAGTGTTTATGTTTATAATTATTATGGCTGTCAATCCTTCTTACTATTATTACATATTTACCTCGAAAATTTTGAGACATCACAGGCATTCCTAATAGGCCAGCATCAGATTACAAGGATGAAAAGCAAATAATAAAATAAAGGATGCATATTTTGTTAATGATTTTAAATCAAACCAGAGAATGTCATATGGCCTGCTATTTTAGAAGTTGAAGAATCCAAAATATATTTTATAAAATGGGCTTACGTTTTACCTTCATGATTCTGAAATTATAGGAATTATTAATTGAATGCCAGCTTCTCTATCCAAAGAGTACAACAGTTTTTCTGTTGAGATGGTATATTCAGTATAATCTACTCTTTCTTCAGCACATATAAGTTTTAAACTTAAGACAGCTGCAATAAAGAGGTGAGGAGGAGACAGGGGAAGAATTTGACATTTTGCCCACACCATGCTAGGGAAGGCAGATAAGAATATAATGGACTTCCTTACTACAACTGCATCTCCTCTAAATAATGGAAAAGAAGATCTGATATATTTTAGCTATAAGCATTTACTTATTTCTTTATTCAGAAATCTCAGCAGGATCATACTAGCCCAGAATAAAACATTCCCATCAATACTTTTAACATTGAATTGAGTGAAGATGTAATGTAATATAATAAGTAGTAAATTAAAGAAAAGATTACTTTTTCACTATTCCTTTCTTCAAAATAATTTTGGTTCTTTTCCAATTGTGTCATCTGCTGAACATATTTCATGTGCATAAATAGAAGCTGTTGACCTTCCATACCCTAAGAATGTTTATTCACTATCTAATCAAAACTCCCTTATTGCAATTTATTTTATTTGCTTCTTACTATTTACAATTTGTTCTTGCTATATGGTGGCTCAAATAAGATTCTTGTAAAAATGCATACACTATTGAAGCTCTCGTTGCAAAATAGGCAATATGCAATATTAATTTTTGGAAACATTAATTTCATTTATTTTTCAAAGACTTTATTTATTTATTCATGAAAGACAGAGAGACAGAGAGAGGCAGAGACACAGGCAGAGGGAGAAACAGGCTCCATGCAGGGAGCCTGATGTGGGACTCGATCCCGGGGCTCCAGAATCACGCCCTGGGCCGAAGGCAGGCGCTAAACCACTGAGCCACCCAGGGACCCCCTCATTTCATTTATATAGTTCAGCCAATCATAGGGACTGAATCCCATGAAACCTTTGAATTTAAATTATCTATACTTAAAATTTTTTTAAATTATAACTTTACTATATTATTGTAGTAAAAATAAAACACACCATTTGATGAATAATGGGGCTTAAGTTATGTCCTTTCATGCCTTTCTCTTTACTCACACAAACGTATTGAAGCCCTATATACTTATCTGGGGATTTTGTGTGTGGATTTTTCCCAAAATTGAATTATACTACAAATATTACTTGAATACTACTCGTTAGAGGAAAATATTTATTTATTTATTTTAGAGAGGGAGCACCAGCAGGAGGGGCAGAGGGAGGAGAGAGAATCTCAAGTCTGACTCAGGACTCCATCTCATAACCTTGAGATCACAACCTGAACAGAAACCGAAAGTTGGACACTTAACTGACTGCACCAACCCAGTGCCCCTGAATACTACTTTTTAAAATCTTATCATATTTTTCACGAATATCCTTACCAGTTAGTAGATATAGATGTAACTTAGTGTTTGCTAATTCCTCATGCATGTAATGTAATAGGTATATAGAGTATTCATATATATTGTTTAATATTTTATTTATTTGAGAGAGAGAGAAAAAAACACGAGTGAGGGGAGGGGAAGAAGGAGAGGGAGAAGCAGACTCCCCACTGAGCAGGGAGCCCAATGTAGGACTCGATCCCACGACTCTGGGATCATGACCTGAGCCGAAGGTAGATGCTCAACCAACTGAGCCACCCAGGCACTCCAGAATACTGCATATACCGATGAATTAAAAAAAAAATTTTTTGAAATGGCCCCCTGCTTCTTTCCTTCTTGGTCCTCCTTCAAGCCAAAGAACTTGATTTAATAATTAATTGTGTATCATTTGGTATATTTCAACACACTCATATATCTATACACATAGATACAAACACACATATTTCTATTCTTCACTGTACAATACCTTATATAAAACAATTGAAGCCCCTGTTAATGGGTATAATTTATATTGGTTAGTTCCACAATAAGACTAACATATTTCAAGCATAACTTCTTATAATAAGGAGGCTTAAGAGCTAACACTACATTTTTCTGAGTCGTCTGTAGCTAATGTTCTAAAGTGAGAGAGAAGTTGCACATAAAGCAAGCATCATGCTTACATTTTTTTTTTTTTTAGGGCAGAGGCTTTGAACTTTTGGGATTTGTGGCTTTGATAGCACTGTCCTTATTCTCAAGTTCTTGATCATGGCTCTCTGGTCTTGCTAGTAATATTGAGTGGTTTTGGGAACCAGTGATATGCTGGAGCTGTCTCACAGCTGATCAGTGCTTATTGTGTCTGCTTCTTCTCTACTGTATCATACTGGTGAATTGAAAATGGCCTTTGCAGAAGTTTTTGTACTGCTGCCTGTATTGAGCAAGTTACATAAGGAAATTACTAGATTCAGAGTTTTAATTTCTTAGCTTACTGTGGTCACAGAGCAAGGAAGTTTTATTTTGTTTTGTTTTTAATTACTCTGAATAAAACTCATTACTGGAACTAAAATCAAAAGGAGAGTTTGCTTCTTTCACACATGAAACTTAATTTCCAGCTTCTTCTGTTTCCTTATGTGAAAGGAGGGAAGTGAATAAGAAATACTGAAACTCAAAGAACTGAAATTATGATATTTAGAACAATGGAGATTGTTCTAGACACCTCATATTCCATGACTCTCTTGGTCCCCCATTAGTGATGAAGTGACTCTTCCTCACCTGTCTGAAGATGTTAGTCCTTTCTTGCTGGAAAATCATACAACCACACCTAAGTCAGTAACTTTGTAAAAAGATAACGACTTTCTGTATGCCTCACTGCTAACACATACCATTACCTCCCAATTTATAATTGGAGTCAGATGCTTGCTTGCCCTAGCAACAAACTATAAGGTGTACTCACTTGGAAGGAGGAAAACTCAGGTTCTGCTAACTTAAATCACTCTGACACTGAAGAATCTGTATAGAAATATACTGTTTACTAGCCAAAAGAGGATGGACCATGTGCTAATTGAGACTGAATTTATTAATATCAATACATTATAATAACTGAATTTATAAATATTTATTAATATCTGAGACTCTGAATTAACCTAGCTAATAAGATGGGTCTAATTATTTGCTTTGTTGATTAGTCAAATTTACACATATGATGGTGTCAGATGAATTAATTTGAGGTTATTGAATTATTTGATTTTGTTTTAGTGTAAAACACAAGTCTGCTTCTGTTAAAATCCAGGTGTACAATATATTGATCCCCTCAGGCTAGATAATTGGAGTGAAGGTGATATTTGGGCTGGCTAGAGACCCAGTGTAACAACATTATCATTTTCTAATTGTCCTACTATGATATGACAAAATATGAAGTACAAGCTGAAGAGTGGATTTACATGGGAATGTTACACTGGATTTATCATAAATATCTCTATCCTCACTTAACTCTATTCCCTGGAAAACTCAAAGAAAAATGTTCTTTACTAAACTGTTACAAAATACACTGGGGAAGGGAGTACAAGCATCCTTGAAAGGATCTGCAATAACCTGGAAGAGAGCATTCACCTTCTATCATCTGGAAGTAAAGGTTAGAGATAATCCCATTACAATCAATTTACTGATTCTAACTTGGACTAGGAATGCAGTATAGGAAACCATCAACTCTTAAGATATAAAAATCTCTCTGAGTAAAGGGGAAGCCAGTTACACTTGAGACATGGCCTTCATAACAATATATCTGCATTCTGTAAATGTTCCTCTTACTCATATTCAAGGGAACTATGGTCTTTTTCAGAGTAACTATGCAGTGATGTAAGAGAAATAAAATTTAGAGGGTGGTTAGAGAGATTATGAATGCCATGGTGATGTATTTAACAGAGAAGAGGCTTATGGAATTTAAATAATAAGTGTAGTTTTAATCCAAGCTTGCCTCATATTGGTTTCATAATGTAGAAGAGATTATGAATACATCCTGTTCATCCCATTACTGAGTTTCTTCCTCAGTGACAAGCACAATGCATATATATAGATTTACAATAAGTGGCAGAGTACTCACCCTGTCTCCCTGAACCATGGAGTAAGGGCCATCAGGACAGGAAGACTCAAGTGGAAAGTCCTGGATCATTTCCTTCCTATCATAATAGTGATTAGAAGATATATCATGTTCTGTTAGATATCAAAAATTGTGATCACCACTAAAGCATTGGAAAATACGTCTAGTGATTCTTATCCTATCTATATTTAAGTACCATACTTATACATAAAGGAGACAGATGTTTCTCAGAAAATAATACTATTAAAAATGTAATCATGTAATGAATCTAATTTTATCTGTATCCTAGCTGTGTTATCCTTATTGGAGCAAACTAACACAACCAGGTTGTCAGTTTTCTACCCAGGCATCAGAGGGAAGCCTCTCTAATTCTGTAGTCTTCTGTGGGCTGAAGTAGACTCAACCAACTTATTTGGTTCTTCCTTGGCTAGTTGGAAAAAAAAGTGGACTTGGTCACAGAAAACAGTCTTTATTTTCCCCAGAAATTTCTCAGCACTGAGCTCCTTATGGAATCTGCCATGTTCTTCTCCTAATCATTGCACCCCTGACATATACCCCACAATCCCTTTATAACACCTCCTGTGGTCTTATCTGGCTCACAGGAGGAAAAATGTTGTAATAGTTCTCTACCTATACCATGTGGTACATGCTACTTTGTAGACACAAAAGATTTTTATACGGAATGGGTGAATATGTTGGGTTGGATTTATGATTGGAAGGAAGGAGTTTTGTTTCACTTCCATATGGCCAAAGTTCATGTGGTATAACAAAGAATCTTTCCAGTCTTTATCTTGGTTCCTGGGGAGAAACCTCAAACCCTTGGACCTTCCTGAGTGATGGGAATTCCTCTGTTATTCCTAGGCCTACAAATTTATGCTATGAGATGACTCTTGGTTGGCTTTTTGATAGTTATGCCAAAGAGATGACTCAAGATGAGGTCAAAAAGACAAACTGCTTGGGATGCCTGGATGGCTCAGTGGTTGAGCATCTGCCATCAGCTGAGGGCGTGATCCCAGGGTCCTGGGATCGAGTCCCACATTGGGCTCTCTGCATGGATCCTGCTTCTCCCTCTGCCTTTGTCTTCTGCCTTTCTCTCTCTGTGTCTCTCATAAATAAATAAATAAAATCTTTAAAAAAGACCAACTGTTTAATTAGAATGTTGAGACATTGAGCTATGTAATAACAGTATGACCTCCCCATCTCTGGAGGGAGACAGTGTGGGCTAGAATTTGAATTCAAACACTAGGTCCATGATTCAGTCAATCTTACGTGAGTAATGAAAGCTTAATACAAATTCTGGACACTGAAGCTTGGTGGAACCTCCTGAGGGTAAACACAACAATGTGCCAAGAGGGTATTATTCCCTGATTACACAGGGAAAGAACACGAAAGCTTTGTGTTCAGGACTTTCCTAGATCTGCTTTTTGGGTCTCTTCATTTGACTAGTCCTGATTTGTATCCTTTATAATAAAACTGTAATTAACTGAAGCACTTTCCTTCATTCTGGAGTTGTTCTAATGAATTATAGAACCTAAAAGGTTGTGGGAACTTCTGGGATTTGGTACCAGTTGGTCAGAAGTGCATGTGGTTGGCATCTAGCATTTGGTGTGAGAGCAATCTCATTGGGAACTTTACTCTTTACCTTGTGGAGTCTGATATTAATTCTTGGTGATTCATATGTGAATTGAATTGTCTTGCAATGTTTTATCCTTCCACACAACATTTTAACCAAATAAAAAATAGTATTCCCTGCTTTATGAAGGAAACATTTGTGCTGTAATTAATATAATGTCATATATCAGCTTGCCAGATTATCTCTGTATTATTTAATTTAGTTGGTTCTACTGCCATTCAATGAGATTAAGAGTTTAATTTTGTATGCAACTTCAGCTTTATGATATTCTAGTGGTCACATACTATAAAACAGCTAGAAAACACCTTGTAGATACATCACTATCATGATTTTGTTTACCATTTTAATTCCAGTGACTAGCCTAGGGCCTAGCATATAGTATGCAAAGACTCAAATACTTATTTAATATTGAAAATTGGTAGAATAAGAAAGCTTTCTATCCTAAGACTATTCTGTTCAAATTGACAAACAGTTCAGAGTGCATATGGTCTATTAATAAAGTGTAACTGGAATAATCATTTATTTCATATAAGTTATCTTCTCTTCCATGATTTACTTGTAATAGACATGAGGTAGAGAAATATCTATACTGTGAATCAGAGCTTCCCTACTAAAATGCCACAAATAGGTTACCTTTTTGAAGAGAGGGTTGCCTCTCTTCAAGAGTAACCACAGACCTCAGCAAATTCCTTCTAGGTTTATCAGAAACTTCACAGAAGGAAGCCCAGGAAGAATTTGCTACACACATTACCTGTAGGCAACAAATATAGGGAGCAACAAACCAGTGCCCACCACTTTGATACATGGTCAAGGAGGGTCTATGAATTGAACACCTACCTCGTCAACCAGCTATAGATGGACTCTTGCTTCTCATGGGCAAAGAGTCTTTACTGTTACCAGTGAGGATATTCCAGGTCCTAAAAACGTAAAAACCATGGTGCACTATCCAACCGATTGTCAATGGCCTTGAGGGGAGAGTTAAACGTACTAAGTACCTAAGTAGAGATACATCTACAAATACATGTTCATTCCTTAAGTTAGGTCACTATTATTAATTTTAGGAACTTGATATAAAATACTTTTGTGGCTTTCAAAGTCTAAACATGCTACTAATATTTAATATTTCTAACTGAATAGTAAAAATAAATTATATGTTCATATATATATTTTTTCCTTTTATATTTTTGGACAGTGGCAAATATTAAATGTTAATTCTTTCCATCTGTTTATGTGGAGTTCCTTGAAGGTAGTCACCAGTAAGAATCTGAAGATATAATCACTTAAAAATCTAGGTAAGCATTGAACATAACCATTTCAAATATAAAACCAGATGTAAAAGGTTTATGTTTTCATTGATGGCCCATATTCAACCATTCCAACAATATGTTTATTTTTTTAAAATAATTTAATATAGGGGATCCCTGGGTGGCTCAGTGGTTTAGCACTTGCCTTCGGCCCAGGGCATGATCCTGGAGTCCCTGGATCGAGTCCCATGTCAGAGCCTGCTTCTCCCTCTGCCTGTGTCTTTGCCTCTCTCTCTCTCTCCGTGTCTCTCATGAATAAATAATAAAATAATATATTTTAAAAATTATTTAATATATAAAATATGAAAGGAATTTTAATGTCATTCCACATGTAGACATTTCTTAAAGTTCAATCCAGGGTTAGATTCTCTTAGTCATTTTCTCCATGTGCCATGATGTATAAAAGTTTGGGAAGCACTGCTATAGGAGAACTGAAAAACTGGCTTATCATATAAGAGATAGTGTGAACTTATGCATAATTAATTTGTTTCATTTTGTTATACAGTGGTAATTTATTATTAAGAGATGTGTGTCTAAAATCCCTTGAGGGCAGCCCGGGTGGCTCAGCGGTTTAGTGCCTGCCGTCTGCCCAGGGCATGATCCTGGAGACCCAGGATCAAGTCCCACATCAGCTCCCTGATGAAACCTGCTTCTCCCTCTGCCTGTGTCTCTGTCTCCTTTCTGTGTCTTTCATGAATGGATGAATAAAATCTTAAAAAAAAAGTCCCTTGATAACTATTAGATAAGACTTAGCAGGGATGCACCCATAAAATTATATGTATATATGTGTGTGAAAATTATACATAAAATTATATGTGTATGTATGTGCATAAATATATACGTATATACATTTAATCACTAATTTTTAATAAGTGAATACCTAAGATATTTACAAGAAAGTAAAAATACTCTCAAGATTATGTTTTAAAAAAATATTTTAAAAAAAGAGCCAGAGGGATCCCTGGGTGGCGCAGCGGTTTGGCGCCTGCCTTTGGCCCAGGGCGTGATCCTGGAGACCCTGGATCGAATCCCACGTCAGGCTCCCGGTGCATGGAGCCTGCTTCTCCCTCTACCTGTGTCTCTGCCTCTCTCTCTCTCTCTGTGACTATCATAAATAAATAAAAAATTAAAAAAAAAAAAAGAGCCAGAGGCATAGGTTAAGGACAATAGCATTCAACATACTGACAATTGAAAATGGATGTTTACTTATTATATATAAAGAGCAAGTGAAAATTAATTTATTAATGGTTGTTAGTAAATAGATGGAGAGAAGGAATCCAAAATAATATTAGGAAAATATTAACCTACTTCACCTCAATTGATTATGAAAGATTTGGACCAGTGTAAGGCATGCTTCAGGACTTGCTTAACATGCAAGTTATAAAAGTAAGGTATTCACATGTTTGATGAATGCACTAATAAACACTATATTTCCTCTCAATTTACAACTTATCACAATTCTATGGGATTTATTAATCTGATAAAAAAGAAAAGTGATCATTGAAATAGTTAGCTACATGATTCTGGAAAAGACATGCATGGGTATGTGTATATATTTTCTTTTAGTTTTTTTTGAATGATGATATTAATATCCTGAATAATAAATTAGTAATATGTCTAATAACACTTCTTTATTTTACCCGAGGATAAAAACTTAGTGATGGAATAGTAGGATCTGAGAACTGAAAGAAATCATCTATCTCAATTCCTTATATGGCTGAAGAAAGTAAGCTGAAAATAGGCTAAATAACTTTTGTAAATCTTTAGTCACTCTAATTTTTATATAGCTTCCCTCCACATAACTGAAAATATCAATGAGAACAGATTTAAACCTTTTTCAGTATAAGAACAACAAAGACAAGAGCTAATATTTATTGAACATCAACATATGCAAGATACTGCTTGAGATGCTTTTTTATCTCCTTTATCTCTTTAATATATTTAATCTCATTTAGTCCTAACAACAACACTACATGATGGAGATGTCATCATTATCTTGTAAAAGAAAAAACTCAGTCATTGAAAGGTTGTCCACAGGCACTGATTATGTAGCTATCAAGTAGTGGAGACAATATTTGAACATAGGTCATCTAGTTCTCTAGATCCTATAGACTCTCTCACCACAATTAAATCCCTTCTCATGAGCACAATATATCTAACCCTATCTATTCCAATTAAGGAAGCATATGTGAATATGCATGAGCAAAATTTGTAACCTTTCCATTCCACTGAAGGAAACATTTATGACTATGCATGAGCAAAAGTAAAGTTGTAAGACTGTGTGCATGCCCACTTGTGTGTGCACACATGCATGTATGTATGTATGAAAGAGGAGAAAGAATGAGAGATACATGATTTGACTTAAAATCAGGGTCTATTTATCAAAATCATTTCAGGTTTCTGTTTAAAAGTGAGGAATGTATTTAATTTGAGCTCAATCTTTATGCCTAAATACTTAAACAATGGGATTTTAAGGACAGTAGTCCTTCTCAAGAGGTGATCTGGAACCTCAACTTTTATGAAACCTGAGAACTTCTCTCATTTTTACTGAATAACAGCTTTTATAGAGATCTAAAAGTAAGGTTCCTTACATTTCTGTTCACTTTTGTGATGATCAGAAGTCCAAGTTTCCCAGATCATTCATATCACAAGGACACATCACCATATTGTTTTATACATAATCTAATGTGGTTCTACTAAATTTCATTTTCTATTAGCCCAAATATTTTCACTCTAATCTCTGAAGTGCATAATCTTTCATCATAAAGGCAACATGTGCCCTCAATTTCCTTTCTGAAAGTTTCCTTCACTTTTGGGTCAACTGAATCCTGGCTGTATGCTGAGTCTCTTTTTCACTGCAGCCCTCTGAAGTGAAGAATGCATTTTCCCACATCCTATTCACCTTAGAACCTAGTGGTTGAAGATGTTCCTCCATTTATCTTGTTGCTATTTGCCAATCATCTGGTATTTTGGCATTGTAGTTGAAAGTACTTCCATAAAAGATAATTTCAGACATTTGATGAATGTGATGAGTACATGATAATCAAATGGAATCTCTTTGTTAAGAGGCAAATATTTCCAGCCACAAGTATTAATTTAATCATATAATGTAACTCATACTTTTGCATACTGATGTCTTTATACACAAAATATTCTGCCAGTTTCCTCTTCTGCTATAGTGATAGCTCACATTATAACACAAAAGGATCAATACAATGACAATTAATTATAGGGTAATACTATTCCATCTAGACATACCAACTCACTCTTGATAAGTCCCAGAAAAACACATAACTGTAGAGGAAGAGCATTGCAATTTAAAAGTAGGATTCTCGAGTGCAAATTCCCAAAACCCCCAAATGATACTTTTTGTTTTAGCAAGGGAAAATAGACATTTCTAGAGAGTTTTTCTTTCCATAGACAGATAAAACTTTGGCAATTATAGAAGAAAACTAAGAAACAAAGTTCTAATGCCCCCAATTAGTCAAATTGGTCAATCCAAAATTATATTTTAAGGATTGGCATCTTTTTCATGTTCTAAGTCTGTCCCATTTTATGTATTCACACACACAAATTCAATTATATATAGTCAGTGTATATTTTGTATATTATATTTAATATAATTTTATGTGTATTATAAATGAATTATATATATATTTAACTCTACTTCCTTCTTGCCTACATAACTGATAAAATAATAGATCCTGTTATCATTCAGAATTGTTTCAACCCTAAAATCCATTTCTAAAAATATTCTTCTTTCCATTTCATTATATCTATCATTCTTGTCCTCATTCCAGTTATACCTTTTTACTAGCCCCTGTACTGTATGAATGGGTTATTTTTCTTCCATATCTACAAAAGGCTAAGCATATTATCAATTCAATGGCTGTTTTGATAACAACTTATTCTCCTTACCTCTCTAGTCTTCCATTATTTTGGTAAGAAAAACTTTATCCCCGATTGATTCAAGTTTTATCACTTCTACCTTACACATAAATACTAAATGTAGCTGGAGAAAATTATACATTATCTTTAGTTGGTTTATAAAAATATGATTTCTGATGCCAAAGAGGAAAATAATGAAGAATAGATGTTAAAACAAATAATCTTGCCTCTGGAAACAGGAAACAAAGTTAGTGTTATCGGTTGCCCATTCATTTGTATGTGAAAGAGGAGCCAAATTACTGAAAAAGTGGAAAGAGCGTGAGAAATGTTGTAAACAGAAAATGAATATGGAAGAAATAAAAATTATCTTTTAATTTTTATAGGAAATATAAATTATTTTTGAGTACTTTTATCTCTATTTCAACATACATGTATGTCCGTATATGTATGTGTGTTTTAATATGTACCACATGCAGCTATTTTCTGAGACAGAGCAAGAAAGACAGATGACATTTACCCTCAAGAAATTTAGAATTTATGAAGGGAGATCAAAATTGTAAGGGTTGGAATTAGACAAACCTTTATGCACTTATATTTGTGATAAGCGCCTCAAAAGAAAGGCAGAGTGTATAGTGAAGAATGACATGACATGTCCTGGAGTGATTTCCTGAAAACTGAAAGGAAAAGGTTGGCCTTGTTAAAAAGAGAATATCACGAAGTAGGAGAAAATATTTCAGCGATAAACGCTAGCATGTAAGAAGGTAATGAAATAAGTGCTTGTCTGCAAATAACTTAAACAGAAAAGTGTCACGAGGCTGGTAAGCAAGAAGAAGATTGTTTCACAATGAAACTGGGGTGTTTGGCAAGAGGTATGTTTTAAAAGTATGTTTAGACTTTTTAAGAATTTGGAAAGTGTGATGAGAAGGCATTTAAGCACTGCAAAGAAGTGAGTGAAATGGAAATATCTACATGTGAGCAATTTAATCTAGTTGTTCTATGCATAATTATTCTACGGAGAAGACAGCATCATATAGATAGACACTAGTTAGTAGGTACTTGAAATAATCCAAATAAAAAAGTGATTATGGATTCCTTTAAGAGAGTGCAGGTAAAAATGGTCTTTCTTTGTCTCCTGTTATTCAGGATGTAATGCCTGAAAGAGTTGTAGCTATTTTGCAACCGGCCTGAAGGGGAAGCCACACCATGGATGGCTGAGCAAGAGATGGAAAGAACCAGAATCTTTGATAACACATCACTGAATCCTTGAAAAAAGAAGCCTGAAGCCAACAACTGAGGTCCAGAAAAAAGACTTCTATGTAGAGAAGGGACTGTAGTAAAAGCTGTCCAAGTGTAATTTCTGAGAGAACGAGATTTCTTCAGGACTTAAGATTTGTTTTTGTTTTTGAGTGAGAAAAAACCTTAAATGGTTTAAGCAATGCCTTCAAAGTTTAAAGAATAAGAGATATTTTCAAGAGAGTGGAATGTTTTGATTAGAGATTTTGTGGGGGACAAGGTTTGAATACTGATAAAGGCCAAACTACAAGAAAGGGTAACTTCACTAAGGACAAAGTGGTCAAAGGGACAAGGGATTTGAATTGAATAGATGATCAGTGTGAAATTTGAACAGATCTAGGATAGTAGCAAATAAAATTGTGGTAAGGAAGAGTATGTGAGTTCAAGTTAAATAATGAGGAAAAGTGACAAGGATCTAAATAAGTGACAGACATAAGAAGGAGAATGTAATTGTATGACCATGAATCTCAATAGAGGTGGGAGGACACATCAATATAATTGGAATGGCAGTAATGTCAAGACCCCGATGTATATGAGATATGAAAGAATGCACTGATCACACTTGAAAGAGCACTAAGTAAATGGTGTTAGTGAAAGCCAGTTGACACTTGGCGCTCACAGATAGAAATAAAATTCATAGGTACTGCAGAAAGGACAGTTTAAAAAAAATTGTAGCAAAAATTCTGCAAGACACAAGAGAAGATTTAGCTAGGATGGGGAGGATACAAATATTGGATACAATGCAAGAAAGACCAAATCATTCTAAGGATTACTGTAGACTAGAATATAAAAACTAAGAAGGGTGTTACTATATTAGTCATTGACTCATGATAGATGCATCAGAATTCTGGTGGATTTCTTCTTGATGATGTCTTGAAAGATTTGTTTTATGATAAATTGTCTACATTCTGAGAAAGAAGTCCTGCTGTGTGTTATGGAGAAAGGTATAATTTTCTTCTGCAGGAGTTGGCATCTGCCAGTAACAGTGAGTGGCTGGGAAAATATGTGTTTTATTGGTCATTGGAAGAAATTTAATGTCTTTAAGTATATTAGCTATAGATATCAAAATAAATTTAAATTAGATTGTCAGTACTTCACTGTTAAAAGTCTACATACTAAATATTATTGATATGATTAACATGTCATTATATTTCAGTGTAGAATTTGTTAACCCTCTAGGTGTCTGCTTGTAAGAGGACTCAAGCTAACAAAGGCACCAATTTCCAATAACATTATTAGACAAAAAAGCATCATGGATCCTAAAGATAATGACATGGACAGCATGCCAATTACTTTTAAAATTCAAGTAAAGTTGATAAGTTTGTTGAAAAAAATCTCCCACATAAGTTGAATTCATGTTTAAAATTTTCCCAAAAAATTTAATTCCAAATCCTTACATCTTCACAGCTGGATCCCAAAAATGTAAAGAAACATAACACCAATTTCAAACATTTTTTTTCCAGAAAGTGAAAAAGGAAAAAATCCTTGTGTTTGATTTTATGTGGGCTGAATAAACTTGGTACCAAAACCTGACAAAGATTTTTACATGAAAACAAAATGTATGCCAGTTTCTCTGATACATTTAAATGCAAAATTCCAAGCAAAATATTAGCAGATGAAAGCTATATATATATACATATAGTAATATAATACATATATATATATGGTAATATAGTACAATTATTTTGGAAATCCGAGGTTTATGTTCATTATGTTAACAGAATATAAAAAAATTGAATGATATCCACAATAAATGCAGAATATCCATTTATGATAAAAATTCAGCAAACTAGGAACACAGACTTTTTAAACCTTATTACACACAACTCTAGCAAAACATCACACTTAATTAATTATTATAAATTTTCTCCTGGAGAGTACTGGAATATGTCATATTTATGTTGGAACAATCAATATGTCATATGATTTATGTTGGAACATAAATATGTCATATTTATGTTGGAACAATCAATATTAAGATATGCCTAATTGTCTATTTTAATCTATAAAATTTATGCAGTTCTATATTAAAACATCAAGGATTATTTTTTGGTTATAAAATTTTTAAAATTAAAATTTATGTAGAAATTCAAACTAGCTTAGAATATCCAAGATAATCTTGAATACAAAAAATAAAACTGCAGAATAAAATATATTAAAGAGCTAAAATAATTAAGATTGTATCATGAAGGACAGATAACAGACAAATTGTATAGAATAATCAATCCAGGGATGCCTAGATGGCTCAGCAGTTGAGTGTCTGCCTTTGGCTTAGGGCGTGATCTTGGAGTCCCAGGATGGAGTCTCATCCTGGAGTCCCAGGATATCCCTGCGTGGAGTCTGCTTCTCCCTCTGCCTGTGTCTCTGCCTCTCTCTCTCTCTCTCTCTCTCTCTCTCTCTCTCTCTCTGTGTCTCTCATGAATAAATAAAAAAATCTTAAAAATAAATAATAATCATTCTAGAAACACACATAGTCACATGATAGATCACTTATAACAAAGAAAATGCTGCAATACAATAGGAAGTACATAGGAAGTACTGAAAAATCAACTTTTCAGTAATTTTGCTGAATGACTTGCATATTTTTGGGCCATTACCTCATGCCATATGCATAAATCAATTCCAAGTAGCTGGTAGATCCAAATGCGAAAGACAGTACAGTGACAGTAGAAGATAGGAAAAGGCATTATGAGCTAACTTCATGACTATTAAAATTCTTAATCTAAATGAAACTAAACTACAGTGTCAGTAAAGTATTTGCAATATGCATATATTTACATATATATTTCCTATAAATATTTATATATCACATATAAATATAGAAATTGATATGTATCTCTAATGAATTAATTTTAACTGGAGCAGATAAAGAACTAGGCACTATACAAAAGGGTATATCCCAATGGCCAAAAAGAAAAAGAAAAAGAAAAAGGAAAAGGTATTCAATATTAGCTTTTTTGAAAAAAAATTAAATTAAACTCTGTACAGCTACCAAAATGGCCAATATTGGAATACATTAAAGATACCAAATTTTAGTAAGACATGGAGAATGATAGGGAAATGTGAAAATAGAAAACCTATTCATGCTTGTTTTAGAGGTATTGTTTAAATAGTATTGCTAGCTACTTTATTCATAATAACTAAAACCTGTCAACAATGGACTGGATAAATTAATTGTGGTGTAATGACAGATAAAATACAACTATGAGAATGAAGCAAGCAAACAAAAACCAAACTAACCAACCAAAACAAATGAAAAACCAAAACTATTGTTATGTTTTACAACATGGATAAATCTCACAAACAGTGTTAATCAAAAGAAGACAAACACAAAGAAATTTATTGTATAGATCTACTTATATAAAGTCCAGCATAATAAAGACTAATAGAGTGTTAAAGTTTAGTTTCTATATGGTAGCAACTGTAATGAGACAGAAAAATGACTTCTAGAACACTAATAATGTTCTATTTTTTTATATGCATGGTAATACTTGGGTTTGTTCTCCTTATGAAAATTCAATCTACTACACACTCATGAATTGTGAACATTTTGTAGGTACGTATTAATTAAACTTTTATTTAAATTAAAATGAATTATTACAGCAAAAATTTCACAGCTACTTTTAGAGTGAGAGAAATGTATCAGAAGATTCCAATAGAATTATTATCTTCCCTAATTGTCCAACATGGTTTTTCATGAGCATTACTAGCCGTGTCAAGGGAATGGATTTATCAGTTTAGTTGGAGCTAATCAAAATTCATTCCCTGGGGAATATGGCTAGATGACACAAAACAATATTAAGGTTCTGTTAACAAGGAAAAATTACTGTAATGGGTTTTCATATATCATATAAAAATTTATACTCTCATGTACAATTTTATAATAAGACACTTTTAGCTTTGGTTTGGAGACAGAGATCATAAGATATACCCTGGGTAGATGATCTGATTTATGAGCACTCACATCTTACTATTCTCTTTTATAAAATAGCACCCTCTTTATATGATCCCTTCTGTCTTTGTCTCAACACTGCTTCCTGGAGGGTTGTTTAAAAATATATTAATATATGTATTTGAATGGAAAAGAGTGTTTGTATTTCTGCAATGAAAATATATTGCCCTGCCTGTACCATATTTTATTTGTAATAATTTTATAGTTCTAGAGATTAATGCCTTACCTATCAGTTAACTTGGTTCCATTTGACCATTTTTCATATCGTGCATATTTGCTACTTTATTCAGTCAGCACAGACTCTGCTATACACAGGACCAGTTTTGACTCAATTGAGTGGTTACTGAGTGGTTTATAATGGTAACTAGTTCATTACACACTAAAAATAATTTCAATGTGTTTGCATGGAGGTGTATTAACAAAATATAATTTAAAGAAATTTATATTTGTACCTGCAATTCTAATCCCCAGAGGTGAGGATACAGTCAATTTTAAATTTTCTTATATTTCATTTGTTTAGCAAATACTTATAAAGAAGCTAATATATTCAGGTACTCAACTAGGTCTCTAGGATAGAATAGTGAACAAAAAACAAAAAAATGTCACTCTCTTTGTAGAGTTTACATTTCAATGGAAAAAGGCAGACAATAAAAATACAAGAATCCGGTTGAAATAGTACAGACCCTTCTAAGGATGAAATATTTCTGATGTGTTAAAAGGAGGACAACAACAATGCCATTTTATATGAAGTGGAGTGATCAAGAGGGAAAGTAGTAAAATATGAGTTTAGAGAGTAATTGGGGGCCACCTAAGGCCATTATTAGAAATTTGACTTTTATGCTCAGTAAAAGAAATTTTGAGAAGAGTGAGATAAATTGAATTCCATTTAAAAATGATCAATTCAGCTGCTGTGTTTCATAGAAAGTATGAAAGAAAGGGCAAACATAGGAGGAGCTGTAAGAAGATTATTTCAGTAATCCAGACAAATAAGGATAATGTTGCTTGGAGAAGGATAGGAGAAGGATAGGTAAGGCATTGTTACATTCTACATGGAGTATTTTAAAGAAAGAGGCAGTAGAATTTCCTAATGTATGAGGTGTGAGCAGAAAAGAAAAATGAATGACAATTTTTTGGACTATAAGTTGGAAAAATGAAGATATTGTTAAATGAATTATGGAATGAAGTATTGGAAATATAGTATGAGATGGAAAAATATGTTGTAGTCATTGGTCTATAGATGGCATTTCATAGTATGATAATGAATTAGTTCATCAAGAAAGTGAATGGGCTTGAGAATAGATTAGCACCAAGGACTAATAACTGTAGAGCACTTCAATTCTAAGTGGAGAACAATAGGAAGAATTCATAAAAGTACTGAGACAAAGTTGAGTAGTGAAAATTTGGAGGGGCATGATGTCATTGAATTTTAACATTGGGTATAATTTGCATGGCACCTTATGCTTACATTTTTTTAAATGTTCAGTGCACTTTATTTTTTTAATATTTTATTTATTTATTCATGAGAGACACAGAGAAAGAGAGGCAGAGACACAGGCAGAAGGAGGAGCAGGCTCCATGCAGGGAGCCTGACGTAGGACTTGACCCCGGGTCTCCAGGATCAAGCCCTGGGCTGAAGGCAGTGCTAAACTGCTGAGCCACCGGGGCTGCCCTTATGCTTACATTTTTAAATCATATTTAATCCCTAGCTTTGTCGCTTTTATACCTTAATACCTTATACTTCCATATTTAAATACAGCTTTTAAGAAGTAGTGAGGTAGTGAAATTTTTGTTTTATCCTCAAAACTGTAACTAAATTTGCCACAATGACCTTCAACAGGGGTGTATATAAAATCTGTCTTGAAAGTTGAATGATGTCTACAATACTATTTGCTAAATTATATATTAGAATACCAGTTTAAAACAATTGTTATGGTAAAAACACATTTCATATATGAATGTCAAAGAATCTAGGGAAAATACAAAGTTAACATGTGATACATTCTTGAAGGTGTATTTTTGTGTATTTTTTCCTGTAATCTACACTCTTTGAAAAATGTAGATTAAAAAACATTGTCATAAATGAAACAGATATGAGAAAATGTACTTCAGGCAACAAAACCAATTGCTAGATAAATATCAGCAATAGACATATGTGATAAGACTATTAACCAAAATAAACAAAGAACTCTTAAGACTCAATAATAATGGGTGTATGGCTGGCTTATTTGGTAGAGCATGCAACTCTTGATCTAGGGGTTGTGAGTTCAAGCCTCACATTTTGTGTAGGTCTACTTAAAAAAAAAAAAAAAACACTAAGAAAACATCTTAACAGTAAGAAAACAAACAACCTGATTAAAAAAATGGGCAAAAGACCAAATAGATACCTCACACAAAGATATACAGATGGCATATAAGCATATGAAAAGATGTTCAACCTCACGCATTAGGAAATTGCAAATTAAAGCAACAATGAACAGTGTGATGGTTTCTCACAAAACTAAGCATACTTACCATATAATGTAGCAGTTGCTCTCTTGGTATTTGCACAAAAGATTTGGAAATTTATGTTCACACAAGTAGCTGTACATATGAGTTCATAGCAACGTGATTAATAATTGTCAAATCTTGGGGTGCCTGGGTGGCTCAGTTGGTTAAACATCTGCTGTCAGCTCTGGTCGTGATCTTGGGGTCCCAGGATGGAGCCCCGGATCAGGCTCCCTGCTTAGTCGGGAATCTGCTTCTCCCTCTCCCTCTGCTCATCACCTCTGCTCGTGCTCACTTTCTCTCTCTCTCTCTCTCTCTCTCTCTCTCTATCTCTCAAATAAATAAAATCTTAAAAAAATGATTGTCAAATCTTGGAGGCAACTAACATGTCCTTCAGTAGATGAAATGGATGAATAAGCTGTGGTACATCAACGGAACATCATTCAGTGCTAAAAGAAATGAGATACCAAGACATGAAAAGATATGGAGAAAGCTTAAATACACTTTACTAAGTGAATGAAGCCGATCCACAAAGGACGGTAGAATTCTAATTACAGGACATCCTGAAACAGGGAAAACTATGAAGACAGTAAAAAAATCAGTAGTGTCAGGGTTTAGGAGAAGGGAAGGATGACTATGCAGGTTAGAGGGGAGTGGAGGGCAGTGAAACCAGTGGATGTGCCACTATAATGGTGGATACATACTATTGTACATATTGTACACAGAATGTACAATGCTAAGAGTGAACCCTGATGTAAATTAAGGACTTTGAGTGATAATGTGTCACTATAGGTTCATCAATTGTAGCAAATGAATCACTCTGGTGGGAGATGTTGACAGTGGGGAAAGCTGTGCAAATGTGGGAAGAGGGGATATTTGGAAATTTTCTGTATTATCCATTCCATTTTTCTGTGAAATAAAAACTGCAATAAAAATTAAGTTCCATTAAAAAATCAATCAATAAAGATAATCCTTTGATGATTTAAATATTCAAATCGTAGTTAGAGTTATTTAAGCCATTTTATATAAAACTTGCCTCAAACAAATGGATTATTCATAAAAAAGGCTCATGGTGAATTAGCTGAAGGGGTTCTCTAGGGTCATTATTTTTTTTAAAAAAGTGCCTAAGAAATCCATTTTTCTACCTATTCAATAATCTAATTGGGAGAAGTGGTCTTTAAAACTGTTCTAATTCTCTCCGAGATATGAAGAAAGTAACATTAGCTATATCATTGGAACACTTGTTTTCCTACTTCCAACTATCTGCTTTGCAAATATATCAGTGTACAAGAGCTTCATTTATTAAAATAAAAATATGAAAGAAATACTGTTTAGCAAACATCAGTAGTCAGACTCCAATGGTTATACAAGATTTGATCTGCTTTAAATGTATATGTTCATCTAATGACTTATTTTTTCCTTTATGCTCTATGATCAATGCACTTTTATGACATTGTACTTATTTGCACAGAAGGCATAGAAGCTAATTGCAGAGGTGAATCCCATTCACTCATAATATTAGGTCTTATTTCCTCTGAAATGACAATTTGCTTCTTTGAGTCATGGAGATCTTTCAGCTAAATACTCCTGATTGTTTATTCATTGTGTTCCAGATGCCTTTTGGGATTTGATTTCTGACTTGAATGACGTATCATCCTCATTAGTATCTCTCAGATAGCACTCTCCTTATTAACGTCTTAGACAAATATAGTACAGGCATACCTCAGAGATATTGAAGGTTCAATTCAAGACAAACTGCAAAAAAAAAGTATTGCAATAAGGCAAATCAAATGAATTTTTTCCCAGTGAAGGAATATAAAAGTCATGTTTGCCCCATGCTGTAGTCTATTAAGTGTGCAATAACAATTATGCCTAAAAAAGCAATGTACATATGTTAATTAAAGAATACTTTATCAGCAAAAACTGCTAACCATTATTGTAGCTTTCAGTCATTCTTATATTTTAGCTCATGGAGGGTTTTGCTTTGGTATTGATGGCTGCTGACCGATTAGCATGGTGGTTGCTGGAGTTAGGATGACTGTGGTAATTTCTTCAAATAAGGCAACAGCAAAGTCTGCTGCATTTACTCTTCCTTTCTTGAATGATTTTTCTGTAGTGTGCAATGCTGGTTGTTAGCATTTTACCCACACTAAAACATTCTTTAAAACTGGAGTCAATCCTTTGAAACCCTGACACTGCTTTATCACTAGCTTCATGTCATAACCTAAATCCTTTGTTGTCATTTCAACAATCTTCGTGAGATCTTTACCAGGAATAGATTCCATCACAAGAGAACACTTTCTTTGCTCATCCATAAGAAGCAACTCCTCATCTCAATTTTTATCATGAGATAGCAGCAATTCAGTCCAATTTCAGGCCCCTCCTTCTATTTCTCTTTCTCTTGCTATTTCTACCACATCTGCAGTTACTTCCTCCACTGAAGTCTTGAGCCCCTCAAAGTCAACTATGAAGGTTGGAATCAATTTCTTCCACTTTTAATATTGATATTTTGACCTCTTCCCTGAATAACAAGTGTTGTTAATGGTATGTAGAATGAAGAAGCCTTTCCAGAAAGTTTTGGATTCCCTTTGCCCAGATCATCAGAAGAATCACTATGTATGGTAGCTTTATCTTACAAATGTATTTCTTAAATAATAAGACTTGAAAGTTGAAGTTACTTCTTGATTCATGGGTTGCGGATGAATGTTGTGCCAGCAGGCATGAAAACAACATTAATCTCATTGTACATCTCCTGCAGAGCTCTTGGGTAACATTGTCAATGAGCATTAATGTTTTGAAAGAAATATTTTTTCTGGGCATATCTGATTTCTGTCATCCAACATGTCCAATTTAGCATAATTCTTAAAGGCCCTAAGATTTTCAGAAAGGTAAATGAACATTGGTTTCAACTTCAAGCCATCAGTTGCATTACCCCCTAATAAAAGAGTCAGCTTGATTTTTGAGGCTTTGAAGCCAGGCATTGGCTTTTCCTCTCTAGCTATGAAAGTTTTAGATGACATCTTCCTTGAATAGAAAGCTATTTCATCTACATTGATTACCTGTTATTGAATGTAGCCATCTTCATTGATTATCTTAGCTAGATCTTCTGGAAAATTTGCTGCAGCTTCTATATCAGCACTTTCACTTTTATGTTATGAGGCTTTTTTCTTTCCTTAAACCTTATGAACAAATCTCTGCTAGCTTCAAACTTTTCTTCTGCAGCTTCCTCACCTCTTTCAGCCTTCATAAAATTAAAAAGATTTAAGGCCATGTTCTGGACCTGGGTTCGGCTTAAAGGAAGGATGTGGCTGGTTTGATCTTCTATCCAGATCACTAAAATTTTCCCCATATCAACAATTAGGTCGTTTTGCTTTCTTATTCCTGTCTTCACTGGAGTAGCACTTAATTTCCTTTAATAATTTTTCTTTTGCATTTACATCTTGACTAACTGGCACAGAAGTCTTAGCTTCAGCCTATCGTAGCTTTTAAAATTCCTTCCTTCCTAAGCTTAATCACTTCTAGCTTTTGATTTAGCTTTTGATTTAAAATGAGAGGTGTGAGGAGTACCTGGGTGGCTTAGTATCTGAGTGTCTGCTTTTGGCTCAGGTTATGATCCCGGAGTCCTGGGATTCAGCCCTGCATTGGAGTCGTTACAGGGAGCCCCTTTGCCCTGCGTCTATGTCTCTGCCTCTCTCTCTCTCTGTGTCTCTCATGAATAAATAAGTAAAATCTTAAAAAAAAAAAAAGTGAGAGGTGTATAACCCTTCCCTCTACTTCAGAGTCCATACTAAGGTTATTAACTGGCCTAATTTTGACACTAGGCCATTATGTCTCAGGGAATAGAGGCCTGAGGGAGGAAGAGAGATGGGGAACAGCTGGTCAGTGGAATACTCAGAACATACACAATATTTATAAATTGAATGTGCTATCTTATATAGGTGTGGTTTGTGATGCAATTACAATAGTAATATCAAAGACCACTAATCATTGGTATCTATAATAAATATAATAACAATGAAATAAGTTGAAATATTGCAAGAATTATAGAAGTGTGACTCAGAGACACAAAGTGAGAAAATGGTGTTTGAAAAAATGGCACCGATAGACTGGCTTGGGCAGGATTGCTACAAACCTTCAATTTGTAAACAAAACAAAACAAAAGACAAAACACAAAACAAAACAAAACCCCTCAGTATCTGCAAAGCAAAACAAAATGATGTATGCCTATAACTTCCCATAATGGAGTTGCTTAAGTAAATAAGCGCACACATAAACATGTGTTCAACATCTACACTTCTTAGAGCAGATGTGCTTAGAATTAATGACTGGCTTTTTATATTACTTCTAGCTCATCAAGGGTTAACTCATTTATGAAGGGAAATAATTTTAGATGTGACTCTATAAAAAGAAAAAAAGGAAGCGATGTAATTAAAATTCACTGTAGAGATGTTTTCAACAAGGAGGAATTCATCATTTATATTTGGGATATAAATAATAAGTTAAATCCTTTTTGAAAAGAAAGGTGTAGAAGGTTTCCTTGAGATTGTTTTATGCCAGGTCAGTTCAGTTACAATAAAATATGTATTATGCTTTAGGAAACCTTAACTATATTTGGTATGATTTTATTAGAGAACGTTGTAGTGCTTAATTCACAGATTAAATTCTAGGAATCTAGATCATTTTTGAGCTCTGCCTTTTCTTCATGTACCAGAAGAAATGAGATCACAAAATGAGACCACTACAGTGGTGCCATTGTTCTTGATTTCTTCTTTTACTTGTACTAGGTTAGTACTTATCTGCTCTTCTATTCCTGAGAAACACACAGGGATTAATTATAGGGATTGCATTTTCTTTTCTATAGTCAGACGCATAGATTAGAAAGTCCTCTTAAATTGATATACACCTCTCCTCTCAATGCCGGATTCTAGTAAAGCTAATTATCCAATTCTGGCATCTGCAAAGAGAGTTGTATATACTGAAGGCAATCTGCATAAAAGTGATCTTTGTTCCTACTAAGATACTAAGAATTGTGATTCCTGGGAATTTCAAGATCTGAGAGCTTTCAGGACAATGTGTTAGTTGTAAAATTGTCAACTCCAGTTCCAGTTCCTTTCCCGTATTGGTGTGTAGGACTTGGAAATATTTACAGCATCCTGAGGGTGCTGAGATGGCCCTGAAGGATGTTCTTATAGCTTGCTACAATACTTAAGGATGTCCTGGAGGATGCTCTTAAAGTTTGCATAAATTGTTGTTTTGTTATTTTAGGCCATTCCTTAAGAGTCTACATTGCCACCAAATAAATATCATTTCAGCTCCAATTCCAGTGATTTTCCTGACATGCAATAGATGTTTTGAGTTTTTATTTTTTTGGGTCCCACCTGAAAGGCAGAAAGTGAGGGATTTTTTTCTTTCTTTCTTTTTTTTTTGGTGAGAACACTTATTTTAATACTTATAGGAGATGTATTTTCTTCCAATGAAAAAAAAAATGAGCCAAGGAATGCATATAATGTTCCCTTTAGTTACTTGCAGGAATAAGTAATAGTTTAAGCTGAAGAAGGTGACATATTGAATTTATTTTATTTTTATTTTTCTAAAAATATTTCAGATCAATTTTGAAACAGAAAATTATCTATCTGATGAATTTTACTATAGTTTGCATCCACAATCACTGCAGTTTTCTTATCCCTTGAGTTACCACAGGGGTTTTAAAAACTATCATTGAGGTTTCAAGGGCCAGTGATTTGGAAAGTGTTCTGCTAAGCTGCATGTGCAGATCATGGATATGCCACTACTCATGAAAGAAAATTAATAGACCATCCTAATGACCCTCTGATTTTCCCTGTTGTTCAAGCAGCTGATTCAATCCCCAACAGCTATAATTAAACAGAGCAATCTGTCAAGGAAGATAGCTGCTCTTGTTAAATTCTATAAACCACCATGTTGGCTTTTCCTATTGTGCTCTGTGGCTGACACACATTCTTGAAAGCTTTTTGCCAGACAAAACTGCCAGAGGGTAAAACTAAACAAGCATCCTATGGAATAAAGCTGAAGATGCTGGTGAAGTATAGCATCACCTCATGATTTTTAGTTTTGTAACAGACTGTCCTGCATCAAATACAATAGTGTATGTAAGTTAAAAAATTAAATTCAAAATTAGAATAACAAAAACAATGATCCTGGCATAATGTCTTCTGTAACTGAATTTCATGATAGATCAGTTGGAAGTTATTCTTTTATAATACTGGGGACAGATGTTTTAGCAGTTTGTTTTCTTGAAAACTATTATCAGGTACATCAAATTCTGTTGTTAAAGGAATACTTCCTATTCTTAAATGGACTCCCAGTTTCCCTTCTTACTAGATTGCAGCCCTCACTTATAGTCCATTTTACTCAGGCAGCTCCTCCATGAGAACCAATTTATATGAAATACAGAAATAGTTCAGTCCAGTAATAGGGCCAATTTTATGTGCATATTTCTTAACATATAGCAAAACACTATACAGCACAGTTACTATGAAATGTTTGTGTTTGCTTCAGGGTGGGTAAATAGCAGTGAAAATCAGAAAGAAGCTAAATCTCTCCAACTAGGATAACTTCTAGGAATTCACAGACCATACATATAAATGAATTGCTGAGTTGAGTTTGCAGTTAGTGATTTTATAATAGCTTTACGTTTCTGATTGAGGGCATCACAAATAAAATGAGAATTAAAAAAGCTGCCTCTTTCTGAGTCACATAGTTTTAAGAATATGAAATTTTTATTCCTATTAATTCACATAGGTTGAGTTAGTTTCCATTGTCCTTTTCCCTCTCGCTCTTCCTTCTCCATATTTCAGTTTCCATGTGATGACAAGTGGAGTGTCATTTAGTCTCCCTCTCTACTTCTTCTACCATTGTCACCTGACTACCTTTACTTTTGGCCTTATTGAAAATAAAGAGAAACAGGCAATTATTGGTTATAGAAATATATTCCACATCACTTGAAAGATCAGAACTCACAAACAGAAACTCCATGCATTTCTCTTTATCTGTGCAAAAGATTTTTGCTCAATTTCTGTAAAAAATCAGAACTTTTTTGCCTTGTCCCATTTTAGAGACATTATCTTAGTAAAAAATATATTATTAAGGACATTCCATTATAGGAAAAGAAAACTGGCCCTCTAAATAAAATATATGTATTTCATACATTTTCGCTAGCAATGTAACTGGACAGAAAAATCAATTTTAATGAATATTTTTCTGGGCATTTTTGGGTCATTTTGATTGCACTGTGGTTGTTAAAACTGGAAAGAAATGTTGCCAGACACAAAGTGACACATAAATTCATTTTTCATAAATAATTTTAGAAATGCTGCATAAACTTTCATCTTTAGTAAGATAAATCCCCCATAAAACAATTTTATACTATCTGATATCCTGACTGTCCACGCAATAGATTTGTATGAGTAGTGAGTGGCTTATTAGTTTTGTCAGTGTGCACTTTAATGTTTCTTAAGTATTCCAGATAAAAAGAATTTTTTTAGATAAATTTCTCCAGAGAAAACAGTATGTAGGAAACACTTGAAAATTGTGTGTATACAGCATCTATTTAAAATCTAAACCTGAGCATCTTACATTACTCTCTGAGGCCTTTTGAACAAACTGTAAAAGTGAGGATACTGCAGCACTCAAAATCATAATCAACCTAAGTTGTTAACTTGTTTTTCTATATCTTCAATTCAGTTTAAATCTGTCTAAAAGATTTTTAGACACTCTTTTCTTTCATTGCTCCTACTTATGGTCATTGTTGTGTTATTAATCATTTAAAACTACTCTTTTCACTTCTTGGTAACCACAAAGCAAAACCATGCAGTAGATACAAAAGACAAAGAGAAGGGAATCAAAAACTACTGTCATCAGTTCACAAAGAAAGGCAGGAAGAGAAAAAGAAAGGAATAAGTGAATTACAATACAGCCAGAAAACAATTAATAAGATGGCACTAGTAAGTCCTTACTATCAAAAATTGCTCTATGTGTAAATGATTAAATTATCCCATGAAAAGATATAGAATGGCTGAATGGATTTAAAAAAACAAAACAAAAACAAGACTCCACTCCATGCTGCCTGCAGGAGACTCCCTTCAACTAAGGCTCAATGTGAATGGATGGAAAAAGACACAACGCACAAATAAAAACCAAAAGAGATCAGGGATGTCTAAACTTAGACAAAACAGCTTTTAATTAAAAGCTATAATAAGAGATAAAGAAGGCCATTATATAATAATAAAGGAGTTAATTCATCAAGATGACCTGACAATCATAAATAAATATATGCACCTAACATTGGAGCGCCTAAATATATTGCAGAAATACTCAGAGATCAGAAGGGAAAAGTAGAACAATAATAGAAGGGGTTTCAATACTCCTTTTTCAACAATGGATTGATCATCCAGGCAGAAAACCAGTAAGAAAATATAGGACTTGAATTATATTTTATTATTTTTTTAGGAAGCTCTACACCCAGCATGGGGCTTGAACTCACAACCCCAAGATCAAGAGTCACACTCCACACAACCCCAAGATCAAGAGCTCCACTGATGAACCAGCCAGGCACCTCTATGAACTATACTTTAGACCAAATGGACCTATTGGATGAAAATAAAATATTACATACCAAAGTAGCAAAACACATATTTTTCTGAAGCACACATGGAACTTCTCCAGGATATATCATATGTTAGGTAACAACTCATGTCTTAACAAATTTAAGAACACTGAAATCACACCAAGTATCTTTTCTGACCACAGTGATATGAAACTAGAAATCAAATAACAGGAGGAAACATGAAAAATTCATAAATATGTAGAGATTAAATGCAGTGTTAAATAACCTGGGGGTCAAAGAAGAAATCAAAAGGGAAATCCAACATATCTTGAAACAAATGAGCAGAAACATAACATACCAAAACTTATGGAATGCACAAAAGTATTCTAATAGGGAAGTTTATAACATAAACACTTACTTTAAGAAAAAAATCTCAAGGAACTAGAGAAGTAGAAAGTAGTTCATTAAGGAACTAGAGAAAAAGACAAACTAATTTAGCAGAAGGAAGGAAATAACAAAGATCAGATGAGAAATAAGTGAAAGAGAGACCAGAAAAAAAAAAAAAGCAATAGAAAAGATTGAGAAAGCTTGGATCTGTTTTTTGAAAAAATAAATAAAATGGACCAACCTTTAGCCAAGCTAACACAGAAATGGGGAAGACTCAAAACAAGCATCATAAATAAGAGATATTACAACTAACAGAAAGACAAAGGATCATAAGAGACTACTCTGAACAAATATGTGCCAATAAGTTGGATAACCTACAAGGAATGGACAAATTTCTAGAAACCTACATAACCTACCAAGACTGACTCAAGGAGAAATAGAAAATGAGAACAGACCAAAATGAATAAGGAGATAAAATTAGAATAAAAACCCTTCAAACAAGGTAAAACCAAGGACCAGATGGTTTTTCACTGGCGAATTCTACCAAAAATGTGAAAAATGTGAAGAATTAACAGAGTTATTCATAAATTATTCTAAAAAGTTGAAGATGAGAAAACACTTCAATTTCATTTTATAAATGAGCATTATACTAACACTAGAGCCAGATTAAAAAAAGCACTATAATAAAAGTAAACTACAGGACAATAGCCCTGATGAATATAGATGCAAAAATTCTCAGCAAAAAAAAAAAAAAATTCTCAGCAAAATATTAGCAAACTGAATTCAACAGCACATTAAAAGGATCATATACCAGGTCAAGTGGTATTTATCCTTGGAAAGCCACTATGATTCAACACATGCAAATGTAATATACTACATTCCTAGAATGAAAGATAAAAATCATACAAATCATCTTAATAGACGCAGGAAAAGCATTTGACAAAATAGAATTCTTTTTATGCAAAAATCCTTCAACAAATCAGATATAGAAAGGAACTTACTTCAACATAATAAAGGCTGTGTAAAACAAAACTACGGCTAATATACTCATCAGGGAAAGTCTAAAGGTTTTTCTTTTAGATCGAGAACAAGAAAAAGTTACCCACTCATCACTCTTATTCAGCTTAGTACTGAGGAACTAGTTAGAGTAATCAGGCAAGATAAAGAAATAAAAGCCACCCAAATCAGAAAGCAAGAAGTAAAATTGTCATTATTTGCAGATGATGTGATCTTATATAGTAAAAAATCCTATAGGCTCAACCAAAAACTGTGAAACCAATCAGCAATTCAGTGAAATTACAAGGTGTAAAATCAAGAAACATACAGTGCTTCTATATACCAGCAATGAAACATCTGAAAAAGAAATAAAGAAAGCTATCTCATTCACAATAGCATCAAAAATAACAAGACACTTCAGAATAAGTTTATCAAAGAAGTCAAAGATCTACATGATGAAAACTATGAGATTTTGGTGAAAGAAATTAAAGAAGGCACAAACAAATGAAAAGGTATCCCATGTTAATCAATTGAAAGAATTAATATTGCTAAAATGTGTTTACTACCAAAAACCATATATAAACTCAATGTAATCCTTATCTAAATTCCAATGACTTTTTTCACAGAAATAGAAAAAAAAAACAGTTCTAAAATTTGTATGGAACAAAAGACCTTGGACAGCCAGAATAATTTTGAGAAAGAATAACTAAGTGGGATGTGTAATATTTCCTGATTTAAAAATATACTATAAAGCTATAATAATTTCAACAGTATGGCACTGGCATAGAAACAAATACATTGACCAATAGAATAGAATCAAGAGCCTGGAAATAAACCCTCTCTATTTATTCAGTTAATATTTGAAAAAGGGAGTCAAGAACACACAATGGGAAAAGGATAGTCTCTTTAATAAATGGGTCTGGGAAGACTGGATATTCACATCAAAAGAAAGAAATAGAATTGCTGTTTTACAAAATTTAATTTGAGATAGATTTTTAATCTATCTAGACTTAAATCTAAGGCCTGAAATTTTAAGACTCCTAAAAGAAACAGAGAAAAAACTATTTGACGTTGGTCTTGGCAATGATTTTTAGTTGTGACACCAAATACACAAGTCACAACAGCAAAAGTAAATAAATACATCTAATAAAAATATTCTACTCAGCAAAATAAATAATCAGCAGGATGAGAAGGCAACTTATGTAATGAGATAAAATGTTTTCAAACCATGTATCTGATGGGGGTAATATTCAAAATATATAAGGAACTCATACAACTTAATAGCAGAAATCAAGCAATCCAAATAAAACATGGGCAGATTACTTGAATAGACATTTTTTTTCCAGAGAAAACATAAGTGGTCTACAGGTGCATGAAAAGATACTCAATATCACTAATCATCAGAGAAATGCAAATCAAAGCCCCAATGAGCTCTTAGCTCATACTTGTTAGAAGGGTTATTACCAAAAGAGAAGAGATAAGTTTGATGAGGATGTGAGGAAAAGGTAACCTTATTCACTGTTGGTGGGCATATAAATTGTTCAGCCATTATGGAAAACAATATGGAGGTTCCACAAAAAACTAGAAATAGAACTCTTACCTGATCTCTCAATTCTGCTTCTGGGTATTTAGCCAAAGGAAATGGCATCAGAATTTTGAAGACGTGTTTTCCCCCCCATGTTAATTGTAGCAAAATTCATTCAACCATTCAAAATGGTCGAAGCACAGAAACAACCTAAGTATCTTCTATGGATGAATGGTTAAAGAAGATGTGGTATATTACTCAGCTATAAAAAAGAAGAAAATCCTGCCATTTGCAACATTATGAATGGAAATTAAAGGCATTTTGCTAAGTGAAATAAGTCAGACAGAAAAAAGATATATTGGATCATCTCATTTATATATGGATTTTTTTTAACATAAACAGAGTAGGATAGTGGCTTTCTGAGGCAGATAGTGGGAAAATGGGATAATGTTGGTAAAATGTACACATTTCTAGTTATTAGATGAATAAATTCTGGGGATCCAATGTATGGCCTGGTGACTCTAGTTAACAGTACTATATTAAATACTTGAAAGTTGCCAAGAGGGTAGATTTTAAGTGTACACATATACCTAATTGTAATTATGTGAGGTGATGGATGTATTAACTAATCCTATTGTGGTATAATTTCACAATTGATACATATATCAAAATGTCAAGTTGCAGACCTTATACAGTACTATATGTCAATTTTATCTCAATATAGTGAAAAGAAAAAAATTAAGTGAAAAAATAAGATAAAAATTACCAACTAAAGTAATCTTTGATATGTTCACTTAAAAAAACAAAACAAAACAAAACAAAACAAAACACTGTTCTTTTAAAACTTAAGCTATTAGAGTGAAACTTCAGAGAATGGGCAAAAGCTATGGAGTCAACTGAGGCAGATTTGGCACAGGAAGAGGAGTATCTTGAGGAATTTAAACAACTGTTAATTTTCAAACTGCTTCCTCCAATTCTTGCATTATTTGACCCTATAAAAGGAGTATTAGGAACAATATTCATTAGGTTATGTCATGTGCCTACCTCTGGGCTTGGATGGGAAGGCATCTCAAATATGGGCTTACCATATTTTGACAAGATGAAGTAAGAAAAGAGGTGTGATGTTAGGAGTCTCGAGTGACTGATGTATGAGCAAATTATCAATAGCAACATCCATCAACAAATATTCACAGTATTCTGTTCTTGAGGTGTTGAGCTTACAAATGTCAGATTAAAAAGAAGAAACGGTAAGAAAATGGTAAGAAAACCATTTTGTTTGTAGGTGTGAGAAATTGTTTTCTATTCATTTCTCTATTGGTAGAGAACTAAACCCAGAGAAGACAAACATCCTTTCACATTACCCTCAACAAGAATCAGCAAAATACTTCTCAAAATGCTTGGTTGTGTGTATAGTGTTTTACTATTTACAAAACATTTAGCACCTATTGTTTTATTTAAGTTTCAATTCAACCAAAGGTTAGGAGTAAAGGCATTATTTTGTTTTGTTTTTGTTTTATAGATGAAAATGACTTGAAAATCAGCAAAACACAAGTGTGAAAAGGACAAACTAAAGAGTGGGGAAAATACTATCTCCTTTCTACAGCAGTAGGAAAAAAAATAGCACAGCAGTTGGTGCTGCATCACTGAGCACTCCATAGGCAGCTGATATACTATGTGCATTTACTATTCACACAAAGACGAATCATAGCTGAACAGAAACTTTTAAGATGCTTCAGCAAAAAATCAAGACTTTACATAAAGAAAATATGTATTTACCCATTAAATCTCCTAGATACATGGCATTGTGATCCTTTTTCTTAGTCCATGAAGTTCTTGGCCAGGGCTCATTTAATTAACTCTCTTGTGTGCTTGATACTTCTGTAGTCTTTCAGCACCTTTATATTTTGTATATTATTCATTCTAAGTATGTTCCTGAAGAACATTTCCCATGAGTGAACATGTGAGTCAATACTCATCATGCTGTTGTGAAAATGTAAATCCAGTTGAGTCTTGAACAATTTGGGGGTCAGAGATGTCAATCCCTGCACAGTTAAAAATTCGCATATAACTTCTGACTCTCAAAAAGCTTAAATTAAGTATTAACAGCATACTTTTGACTGGAAGCCTTACTGATAACAAAGCCAATTAACATAAGTTGCATGTTATCTGTATCATATGATACATTCTTACAATAAAATAAGCTAATAGAAAAAGAATATCATTAAGAAGATCCTAAGGAAGAGAAAATACATTTACAGTACTGTATTTACAAAAAAAAAATCTAAATGCATGGGGACCCATGCAGTTCAAACCTGTGTTGTTCAAGAGTCACCTCTAATTCCAGATGTCAAGCCCAAACTCAGATGCAGTTATTTATCTTTCACTAATTAGGAAATGAGAAAATCTTCCTGTAACATAGAACTGACATCAAAACATTTGCCAACATTCCCAGAAAACTCATTTTTCACTGATCCTACATAATATAGAGCTAAATATATTAATTTTAATCATATATGTAATAATTTTGTGAATAGAGAAACTACCTTTCTAATCATAATTTTTTTTAAGTTTTCTAATCTCAATATTAAGTCGACACAAAATATTACTTATAAAATTTGTATAATTTAAAAAGAGTAATGAACAGCAATTCTTACGATCCAGTTTAAAAGACTATTATCATCATTTTTGTTTTTCTTTTCTTCTTTCTTTTTTAAAGATTTTGTGTATTTATTCATGAGCGACATAGAGAGAGAGAGTCAGAAGGAGAAGGAGGCTCCATGCAAGAAGCCCGACGTGGGACTCCATCCCAAGACTCCAGGATCATGCTCTAGGCTGAAGGCAGGCGCCAAATCGCTGAGCCACCCTTATCATCATCTTTGAAGATGCTTTATGTCCAGTCTACTTCCCTCCTTCCTCAGAAATAGCCATTATCCTAAACTTCACATTTTTTCTTTTGTTTTTCCTTATAGTATTATTATATTACTATACACAGTAATATTATAGTATTATCATGTGTTAGTACTTCTAACCACTTTTTTATGTGCATATTTTTCACCTCATAAAAAGAGAATCATAATGCATTTATTCTTTAAAATACTTTGTTTTCCTCTGAACATTTTGAGATTTTTACTTGATGGTACTTATATTTATAATCCATTTATTTATTTTTTTAAAGATTTTATTTATTTATTCATGAGAGAGAGAGAGAGAGAGAGAGAGGCAGAGACAGAAGAAGCAGGCGTCCTGCAAGGAGCCCGATGTGGGACTCGATCCCGGGTCCTGGGATCACGCCCTGAGCCAAAGGCAGACGCTCAACTGCTGAGCCACCCAGGCATCCCTAATCCATTTATTTTTACTGGAGGGTAGCATTACACTGTATAAAGGTAGTAATTTGTTACCTTTTTTTGTGTACAGTTATTTGCTAATACAAAGAGGGATGCCAAGGTATTTTTGTAGATGTATCCTGTTGCACATATGCAGTAGTTCTTCTAACATGAATTCCTAGGGATGGAGTTTCTGATTTATAGATAGGCACATCTTCATATTTACTTGAAAAAGCCTATCATAATTTGTGTCTCTGAAAAGCAGACACTGAGATAAGGAATCAATTGCAAATAGTTTATCTGGGAAGTAATCCCAGAAAGAATTGAAATAAGAAAAAGAAGGCAGCTAGTAAGGGTTGAATTTTTAGGCAAGTTACCATTGTGGGAAACTGGTGCTTAATTCTGCAGAGAAGCTATAATAACTGGTGTAGAATGTGGTTGGACCTCACGAATATCCAGCCTTAAGTGTGAGCAAGCTGGAGTATTTGTACATTAACTCCCTTGTCATTGGCTGAGGGCTATTCCTAGAGCCATTAATTCCTTGCACTCTGGCCTGCCTTACACGCATGCTATGCACACCTGGGGTTAAGTGTGAACAGAGAAAACACTCTCAGATAAAAACATAGAGACGTTGGCAGCTGAGAGCCAGGCTTACATATACTATAAAGGTGAAGCCAAGGAAGATAGCACATTGGCTAAATGTTACTCCTCACTTTCTCTAAAGCATTGTATGGATTTACATAGCTACCAACATGTTAAAAATATTCAAGTTATGCCATGTTGTCACCAGCATTTGATATTATCAGACTTTTTTCTATGTTCAATCTGTAGAAATGAGATGGAGTCTTACTCCTTGATTTCCATCATCACATAAAGTTCTATTGTGTAGTACTGGTACAGACGTTTTCAAGGAGGTTTTTTGTGAGCGGCAGGAAAGCAGTAGACTTTCAGGAGAAGAGGATGTGAAGATTTGTATTTAAAGTAGAGACAGGGATCCCTGGGTGGCGCAGCGGTTTGGTGCCTGCCTTTGGCCCAGGGCGTGATCCTGGAGACCCGGGATCGAATCCCACATCAGGCTCCCGGTGCATGGAGCCTGCTTCTCCCTCCGCCTGTGTCTCTGCCTCTCTCTCTCTCTCTCTGTGACTATCATAAATAAAAATAAATAAATAAATAAAGTAGAGATAAACAGGGGCACCTGGGTGGCTCAGTCAGTTAAGTGTCTGACTCTTGATCTTGGCTCAGGTCATGACCTCAGGTTTCTGGGATGGAGCCCCACATCAGGCTTCACCTTCAGTGGGGAGTCTGCTTGGGATTCTCCCTCTCCCTCTCTGTCTACCCTTCTCCTTGCTCTTGTTCTCTCTCAAATAAATAAATAAATATTCAAAAAATAAAGTAGAGATAAATAATAGTATACCTGTGTGCTATGAAGAATGAATGACCTAGAAAATAGGAGCATTCATGATGCATAAAATAGAGAAATCTTAGTGAAAAGATTCCTTTGAAAGTGCACTACAGAGATTTTTGTTCTTAGCTGGGAGGACAGATAATTCACTCTTAACAATGTGAGGAAATTCCCCAGTCAAGTTATCTGGGCCTTGATTTTTCATTTTGGGAAAGTTTTTAACTACAGAATCAATTTTAATAAATTTAGTGTTATTCAAGCTGCCTGTCTCTTCCTGAGTGAGCTTTGCTAGTCTGTTTCTTTTAAGGGATTTTCCACCAATATGGACATTATAGTGCTATTCAGCTACAGATGAATCTTACAAATTTTGCTATGTTGTGTTCATTTTCATTCAGTAAAAAGTACTTTTTAATTTTAATTTCTATGTCTATTTAGAAATGTGCTGCTTCCAAAATATGGAGTAGCTCCAGAGATCTTTCCATTATCAATTTTATTATTAGCCCTAGTTTTGCTTAGGAAAATGTTTTGTATAATTTGAATGCTTTGAAATTATTGAGTCTTTGCTAGTGGCATAACATGGTGTATGCCTTGATGAAAGTTCAATCCCTACTTAAAAAGCTTATGTATTCTGTTTTAGGAAAAGTGGGATTAAGTTAGGCGAATTAAAAGTATGGCTCAAATCTCCTATATTCTTAATTTTCTGTTTTTTTTTTTTTTCCTATCAGTTATCGAGCTGGTGTTGAAATCTCTGACTATAATCATAGTTTAATCTATTTCTCCCTCCGGTTCTATCAGTTTTTGCTTTGTGCATTCTGAGGATATTCTGTTATTGGTTAAATGTTTAGGATTATGATATCTTTCAGATGAAATGATCCCTCTATCATTAGGAAATGCCTCTCTGTATTATTAATAAATATTTTTGTTCTGAAATTATTTTGTATAATACTAAAACAGTCATTCTAGATATCTTTTGATCACTGATTATTGATAACACAGTGTGTATGTATATATATATATACATATATATATTCACACACATATATATTCCATTATTTTACTTTTAGTTGTGAGAAATCAAATATTCCTTTCAATTTTCAGCACCTCTAAGCCATGGAAATTCATATGCTATAGTAGAGCATGTCTTCTTTCCTTTCCCCATAAATATTTGTTTTTTCACAGGGCATTTGTATTAAACCTATAGCCATTTGCTTTCTTCATGGTAAAGACACTTGCTCCCATTCAGAAGATTAAAAAACAAAGAAATTCACCCACCCCTAAAACACACAGTCATGCACAAAAACACACACATACACCCCTCCCCTTGTCTCCCCTATGGGTAAAAGTTTACCTTCCCGGTTCCTGGGTTAAGGGACAAATTTTGAAAATAACAACCATAGGGATATTGGGACATATCTCCCCCTGTGCGTATATTTCAAAAAGGTATAAAACTCTGTATTGGAAACTTAAAAGATGATTGTCTTAACTTCTGCTTAGAGAAATTTATTTAAATTACAAAGGTTAAGAACCCTGGAGCCTTCCCTTTCTGTTCCAGATTTTGTTTATATTATGGAGAAAGGCTTCTTTTGTTTTATAAGGAGGGGCAGGTGTGAATAGTTGCCCTTCTATCCCAGATTCATATTTGAATTATCTATTTTTTCCTGTAGTTAAGTTCACTATACAGGTAAGATTATTCCTCTGGGTCTCATCATGTCACCTTCACAGTACTAGGCATGGGGGATCAACTTGGTAAATCTCTGTTCTCTGACTCAGATAACTGCAGTTTCTGTCAGTATCATCTATTATCTATCTATCATCTATCTGTCATCTATCTATCTATCATCATCTATCATCAATCATCTTTCATCTACTTGGCATATAGCGTTGCAAATATAGTAACATCTCAGTCGCTTCACAACTTCTGATTTTAAATTAACCTATTTGTTTCTATTTAATGGAGCATTGTAACATGCAGCATATATTTGGGTTTTGCTTTTTCATCTAATCTGATAATCACTGTTCATACCATCAACATAATATTTGTTGCAGCCTAAAGCTCTTTGATAAACATTAAAAATAATAATACAGTTTTGCTAGTGTTAAATTTCTTCAGCATTTCTATGTGTAAGAAGTATTTATTTTATCTTTATTTTGAAAAGTATTTCCTCTTTTAATAAAATTATTAATTGAGAGATTTATCTGTTTTTTAAAGATGTTGCTCCAATATCTTTTATTTACCTTTTTATTTTCCTCACAAAAAACTGCTGTCACCCATATCTATGTTCTCTGAATGTAATATAATTTTTTCTTCAACTTCTATTAACATAACATCTCTTCCTCTGATTTTAGGCATTTTGCTTGTGATGTACCTTATGGATGTAGTTCCCTTCATGTTGCTTGTACTTGGGGTTTGTCGAGCTTCTTTATTTGTGGCTTTATAGTTTTTAACAAAATTTGAGGAAAAACATTTGCCATAGATTTTTCACATATTTTTTATCATCGCACCTTTTTTTTCCTTGCCCCCTTTTAAGGGAGTCCTATTACATATACATTAGACTACTTGATATCGTCACACAGCTCACTGATGCTCTATTCACTTAGAATAGAGCTACATTTTTTCTCTATATTTTGTCTTGGGAGTGCCTATTCATATGTGTTTAGATTCATTAAACTTTTTGTTTTTTCTACAATATTTTACTTGCTGCTGGTACATCTAAAAAATTTTTCTCTCTCAGTTTTTATCACTGGAAGATGGATTTGGGTCCTTTTAAAAAATAACTCCTGTTTTTCTCTTTAGTTTTAAAATTTTTCCCCTAGCTTCTTAAACATATAACATGCATTTATAATAATTATTCATGTGTCTTTGCCTACTAATCTCATCATTTGTGTAATTTCTGAATCTATTCCAATTGATTGGTTCTTCTCCTCACTATGGTTTGCATTTTCTTGATAATTAGAGTTCCAAATAATTTTTTGATGATAATAAAATAATCTATTTTGTGAATAATATGTAACAGGTGCAGTGCCTTTTCATCTTAACAAATTAAAGGGGCAAATATTTAGCTCAAATTTTGCAATTGCAGAGACTGATACACAAGTTATTCAAACTTTCATAAAGATCATAAACATTGTAACATGTATTTTTGAGATTTGAGCAAGCATTTTGGAAGTATTTTCCCATGCTTTTTCTATTATGCCACATTATGTTTTTAAATGCAAAATTAACAAATGTAAGTGGAGAAAATAGTAGAGATAGTGATAGTTACCTACCTAAAGCATATTATTTTAGAACACTAAAAATGGTTTCTTGTTCATTTTCTATTTTTATTTTACTTAAATTCAGAGTTAACAGGTACTATATTATTATTTTAAGGGGTAGAATTCAATGACTCATTAATTGCATATAATATCCTGTTACACTCTTAGCAAGAATGCAAACCGGAGCAGCCATTCTGGAAAACAGAATGAAGATTCCTCAAAATGTAAAAATAGAACTATGCTATGATTGAGCAATCTCACTACCAGGTATTTACCCAAAGGCACAAAATTACTGATTTGAAGGGGCACATGCGCCCCAATGTTTATTAGCAAAGTCTGAAATAGCCAAAATATGGAAAGAGTCCATCAATGCATGAATGGATAAAAAACATGTGATATATAGATACAATGGAGTACTACTTGGCCATCAACCAGAATGAAATCTTGCTGTTTGCAATGATGTGGATGGAATTAGAGTGTATTACGCTAAGTGAAATAAGTCAGTTTGAGAAAAATACCATATGATTTTACTCTTCTGTGGAATTTAAGAATCCAAACAGATTAATATAGAGGAAGAGAAGGAAAAATAAAACACAATAAAAACAGAGAGGGAAGTAAACCATAAGAGACTCTTAACTGTAGGGAATGAACAGGATTGCTGGAGGGAAAGTAGGTGGAGGTATGGGGTAATTGGGTGAAGGTCATTAAGGAGGGCACGTGATGTAATAAGCACTAAGTGCATTCTTGGTAATTTTTAATTAAATTCTGGGCAATAGAAAACTTATTGATGGTAGATTATTTTTACTCTAATAAATACACCTAAACTTTATTCTAGCATGCAAGTTAATTTACTTGAAAATGGTTTGGCCCTTTCCGGTCTTGTTTTTAAGTATTGTGAGGTGAAATAAGAACAGCATATAGCTGAGTAATAATTTTCCTTATTACTAGGGCAAAACCCTTCTGAATACTCTACCCAATGCTTTGTAAGCCTTTCCAATTTGACTTGTGTGAAGTGGTATTAATTCTGGCTCCATGTAAGCTCTGCAGCCTTTTCTTTTAAATGATTATGAGTGGTTCTTTCCTTGGGTGGTAGTTTCTTCAAATCCATATATGTATTAGTACTCAGCTAAAGTCTCTAGGAGGCCCCTCTGCAGATTCTATCTGTGCAGCTTAGTCTTTATTACTCTACGCTGTGAACTCTAGGCTTTTTCTTTCTTTTTTCTTTTCTTTTCTTTCTTTCTTTCTTTCTTTCTTTCTTTCTTTCTTTCTTTCTTTCTTTCTTTCTTTCTTTCTTTTTTTTGTTCATGATAGACATGGAGAGTGAGAGAGAGGCAGAGACACAGGCAGAGGGAGAAGCAGGCTCCATGCCGGGAGCCTGACACGGAACTCGATCCTGGGACTCCAGGATTGCGCCCTGGGCCAAAGGCAGGCGCCAAACCGCTGAGCCACCAAGGGATCCCCTGAACTCTAGCCTTTTTGGGTTCTCAGCACACTCAGTATTAGCTCGTCAACTCATATCTCTTCTTAGGTTCCCCTGTCTTTGCCCCAGTTGGAAATTTTCTTTAGGCAGTAAACTAGTGTAATCATAGGGTTCACTTCATGCTTCCTGTCTCTTAAGTATCACTATCTTTAATTCCCTGCTGTGCATAGGCTTAAAAACTATACTCTTGGGGATCCCTGGGTGGCTCAGTGGTTTGGCGCCTGCCTTTGGCCCAGGGCGCGATTCTGGAATCGCAGGATCGAGTCCTGTGTCGGGCTCCCGGCATGGAGCCTGCTTCTCCCTCTGCCTGTGTCTCTGCCTCTCTCTCTCTCTCTATCTATCATGAATAAATAAATAAATAAATAAATAAATAAATAAATAAATAAATATTTAAAAAAAAACTATACTCTTTTATATATTTTGCAGGTTTGTTCATTTGTTTCAGGTAGGAGAGTAAAGTCAGTCCTGTGTCTCTAGCTTAGTTGGGAGTAAAAATCAATACTCAATTTTTAATAAATATTTTCATTTAAATTAAGAAACTTCATATGATTTATATAACATGTGGAAATAGAATAGAGAGGTCTCTGTTAATATAACTTTCTCTAAAAATTAGCAGGTCCTGACCCTGGGTAATCGAGTCCTACTGTTCCAACTTTCTTATTGGTCATTTTGAACCATCATCATGTTTGAATATGAAACCAAAGATTGTTTAGGCAGAATGACCTGATGACTTGATGACTTGTAGGACTCCTGACAACACTGATTCCATCTTTGGCTCTCCATTTTGTTCATGCCTATGCAACAACCTCCCTTGGGGCTAGTGTTCAAGGCCTCATGGAGGTTAATGTCAACCCTGACAAAATGCAGAAAGGATTATTCTGATCTTTCCTACAGTGGCACACAGAAGGTTCCACTTTAGATAACCAGTAGAGATCCTCTGGTGCACAGATGGTGCCATCTTAGATAACTAGCCTTAGACCTTACCACAAAGCCCCTCACTCTATAAAGCTATGAATTAAGGTTGAGATTGGGTGGAGAATAGCTGTGTAGCACTTGGATTGTTTTCTGCTCAATCCCATCAGTAAATTACCCTGAATAAAAGTCTGCCTAAATGGTATGCAGGGGGATTACTTTGTTTTTCAGTCTCAAAGTGCCTCATTTGGAAAGATACTTTCCTGTCCCTCTGCCAATTTCTAACATGACTAAAGAGTCAAGTTTTTGGAAGCCTCTTCTTTCTTATCAAACAATCACACTTTTGCAATCCTGCCAGATATTTATGTACACAATAAAGAAAACTACAATTGTGATGAGAACTTTCCGACATGATACTATGAAATTATATTTGTAATGCAGGTTGGCTTTAGACAGAAATATATTGCTTAAGTTGCTTCATAATACACTAAAAAATGTTTTTAAAATGTTAGCCCAAGAATAATAATGTATAACTGATCCTTCTACCATGCACTGCTTCTATCTTTGTAGAAAAAACTAAATAATGAAAAATATACTGAGGTGATATATTTTCATTTTAGAAAAGAGTATAAATTAAACAAATTAATTCTGAAACTTTAAAAATAAAGGTTAATTATTAATTTAAATATATATTTCCTAATAGATCTAGTAATAGGGCTCTATCTTCTCTCTTAATGTACAATCAATTGCCACAATGTGGATTTAGTTGGCATGATAATCTGATTTAAGGAAATTACTGATTTACAAAATATCTTCAAAAAATCTTTTTAAGTATATGTACTAGATGGAATGAAATATGAAATAGTTTGCCTTAAGGAAATTCCTTTAATAAATATATCAAAAAGCAGCCCTTCATTAACATACCCAATATTTATTTTGAAAGTCCTAAAAACTAGGATAGTACATTACATAGTTTAACTATTTGGATAAAACTTTTATGTTCAGAAAAAAATAAGCCTTGGGAAAACCCAAATCCTAAATTCGAAGAAACTATTTCATTTGCAAATTAACCACAGATAATTGAGGTTTGAGCCATTTAAAATTTTATTAATTTGGAAGAATATTTATCCAGCCATCAATGAACTAGTTATAAATATCTAGGACAAACAGTCCAACAGAATACTTATAAATTAATATGAAAAATATTATAGCTATAAATAACTTTGCACATCATCTATTAATATTATGCTTATAAAAAGAAAAATTTAAATGTATATATTCAAAAACACATTTCTTTAAAAAAAGAAATCAAGGAAAGAACAAACTCACATAAGAGTTGTATCCTCAGGAATCATTGCACATCCCAGAGTCCAGGGTTTCTTATCTCCAGGAACACAGGGCATGAATTTGTTATTCTCTGGAGGCAATACTATTTGATAAATGCTCCTATTAATTGATTCCACAAATTAACTACTAATCCAGAGCTTTTGATTATGAGTACTGCTAATCAATTTATTTGATAGCAAGCTTTCAGCAGTTTGTAAATTAAAAATTGCCTACATTTTACTGGGTTGGCTTAATTAACAGATTTATCCTAGTTGTGAGAAAGCAAGATCTTCACTTTTAATTTCCTCTTGACCCGCTTTCTCTCTCCACAGGGCCTCCTTTAGAGGTTCTTCAGAAAGAGAAAATTAAAATGCTGTCAACAGATTAAAACACTGTTTAGCCCAGAGGAATTTTTTTCAGGGTCTGCATATTGTGTGGAGCCATTTTAAGACTGCTTTCATGAGGAAAATCTTCTTCCAGATAGTCAGGTTCTGTCAGGCTAACACATGTGGATGAAAATTGTCTCCTGTGCCAGGTCAAAATGCTGACATCATTATTGCTGCCTGCAATATCTGTTAGAAGACCAAAGAGCCTCTGACAATCACACGGGCTCTCTGGTTATTTATTCTTGTGGTTATACACCTTTATCTGCATGGAGGGCAGAGCAAGAACAAAATGTTATCAACCTAAATTTTTATTAAATTGTTCAGAGTCACTCGTCTTCAGGAGAAATGAGATTTTAGAGACCAATAATTGTGCATCTGTATCTATCACTTATATCCATCACAGAGCTATTTTTGCCTGATTCTTCTGCCATTTAAATCAGCAGAGCCTAAGTGTTTCTCATTTGTTAAGTGCAAATGACATTTAGAACTTATAACTTGTCAGCATATACTCAAAATTTTATGTGCAATATAGTGAATGGATATTCACTTTTATCATAAATATGAAAATTTTACATAATTTTATATGGATGATACTTGAGACCGTTGCAACAAACATAAAGAACCCCTGTTATAGGCTTATCTCTGAAATCTGAAACTTAAACAGAAGAGCAATTACTATGAGAGAAACTAAAACATTTTTAAAAATTTACCCTTCTAGATTTTTCAGAGCATACACAGAATTCTAAAATAATCCCAAGATTCCTGTCCCCTGTAGTACATATATCTTGTTTCAGTCATTCAGAAACACATTAATCTAGCTGTTTCTATGAAGGAATTTGAGATAAAAATAAGTTCCCAATTTAAGTGACTTAAAACTAGAGCGATTTCCTCAGTGGGCCTAAACTAATCAGTTGAGACCTTAAAAAGTAGTAGGGCTCTTTCTAGTGGAAGAGACTAAATGAGAGAGACTCAATGAAAAAGAACTCCATTTCTGGATTTGAACATGGAGGAGGCCCTATGTTAGTGAAGGTTGGGTGAACTCTAGCAGCAGAGAGCAACTGGCTGATATTCTGCAAAAAGATAAGGACCTCAGACTTAAAAACTTCAAGGAACTGAATTCTGCTAACAATATGAGCAAGCTTGGAAACAGATTCTTCTTTAATCAAGCCTCCAGTTGTCAATACCCAGCCAACATCTGACTTCAGCTCCGAAAATCCTGAATAGGGAAGCCAACCCCATCTCTCTCAAACTTCTGATCTACAGAAATGACCCAAAATGGTTATTTTTTAAACCACTAAATTTGTAGTAACCTGTTATGCATCATTACAAATTGAACACAACATATAATATCTATCATCCTGGAAAGTTATGAAGGATCTTAATGGTGTGCTACTGAAATAGAAATTTAAAAATTGTACAAGGTTGTACTGGAATTATCTGATATTGTCAGTGTAATAGTCTTTCTATTGCTATGGTACCATTTTGCTACTAACTTTGCGCCTTAAAACAACAAAAATGTATTAGATCAGAAGTTTGATAAAAGGTTAAAACCAAGGTGCTGACAAGGCTGCATTTTTTTTCCTACAGATTCTAAGGCATCCTGTTTCCTCGCTCATTCAGATTGTTGGCAGAACAATGATAACTCTGAGGACAAAGCTCTGAAAGTAGAGCAGAGCTATTAGCTGAAAGGGCAGAACAAGGAAACAAACAGTATGATTCTTAAGCCTTGAAAACTAATGGTGTTTGCCTGTCAGGATTTCAAAACTGCTTAGGAGTAATGACTCCTTTTTCCTTCTAATGTTCTCCCCGTTAGAACCAGAATACCTGCAAATGTTATAGTAGGCCTGCCCCATCATTGTATTCAGGGAACACAGAACTTGTTTTTAAGTTTCACATTTTTACAAATGGAAAGGTTTTGTGTATCAATGTAGATTACACCCATAGTCTCACCAATACCTCGTCTATAAGATTTAGATAACGAGAACTGGTACTTTCGTGTTAGATATTTGGATGTGATTTTGGACTTTGAGTCTATCTTTTAATGGATTGAGATTTTTTAGACACCTGGGATTAGGGTGGATATATTTTGCATTTAGGTTAGACACGAATGTTTGGGGACCCAAGAGTAGACTATGTAGGAATAATAATGCCCCCAAAGATGCCTACACCCTAATTTTTGGAACCTGTGAATATGATACTTTACATGGAGAAAATGAACTTTGTAGATGTGATTAAGGATATAAACCCTGAGATGGGAGATTATCCTAGATTATCCAAGTGAGCCTCATCTAGTAACACAAGTTTCAAAAGTGAAGAAATTTTCTTGAGTGAGAGAGAGAAGACAAAAGAAGGAAAGGGAGAATTCTACAGGTGAAAACGACTCACCCGTAAATTGTTGGCTCTGAAGTTGAAGTTAAGAGGCCATAGCTAAGGAACACAGGTAGCTTCTGCAAGCTGGAATTGGACCTCAAATGACAGGCAGCAAGGAAATGGGGTTTCAGTTCTACAATTGCAAAAAAGTTATCATTCCTTTTTCCTAAAAGGAAGCACATGTTTGCCGCTGACTATTTTTATCAGCCCGTTTGCTGTCTGCAAAATTTTCAGGATCTGAGATTTAGCTTTCCCTTTTGATCCAAGCTGGCAATGTCTCTGCTGGTATAAAATTCTCAAGTCTTTTGGATCTCCTGTGTATGTCATAGTGTTCACTAATTAGACCAGAAGCTCCTTAACAAATCTTCCCTAGATAAATTAATCAATATTTTTTGCCTTTTGCTAAGATAACTGAGGGACAATGCTTTTTAAGTTTCTGAGATGTTTTCTGGTTTAATTGAGGAGATTTGTGTGTCATACCCTTAACATCTTTAAAGAACATTTTATGAAATCGGATACCTTGACAATACAAATTTGTTATCACACAATTCTATAGGTAAGGAATCTGACAGAGGTCTCATGGGGCAAAATTCAAGGTGTTGGAAGGGCTGTGTTCTCTTTTGGAGGTTCTAAGAGAAACCAGATGTGTGACTTTTTCAACTTCTAGACTCTATCACTTTCCCTGGCACATGGCCCCTTTTTTCATTTTATGGTCAGTTTTGAATATAGTTCAGGATACAGTAAATTCCACTGTGATTGGAGAAACAGTACATCTAGAAAGAGATTTTTAGTTAACAATACAAGTAAGACTTGGGATAAGAAAATCAAGTCACAGAAAATCTCAGAAAGAGGCAATTGTTATGATACTTTGAAGCAGGATTCTATAGGACTTAGTGACTGATTTAATACAGTGTGAGGGAGAAGAATGAATAAAACTGCAATTTAGGAAATTTATGTTGCTATTAACAATAAACAAGATCATAAAAGATAACAGATTTGGAATGAGACAAGTGCATTTTTTCATTTGAAGGTGACAGCAAACCACCCAGCAGGCATTTGGATAAATAGTACATTTTGACATTTGAGAGAGATACAGCACAAAATGATAATACCCACATTTGTGAATACCATGATGACACAAATGTCGTCTATTTGATTATATTAACCAATACTAGAATATTAGAATAGTATTTGAATTGCAAATTGTAAGATTGCTATGTAGGAGCAAGTCATATTTCTTCAGAATGAATCAGATTATACACATTAAATCTTGAATTGTCAAAGGATTACTGTAGTGGATGAAAGTATCAGTAGATTCACAAATTTGTATATAAAGCTGCTTGAAGTGAAATATGATAAACACAGTAAAAAAAAAATTCTGAATTAGACTTCAACAAATCTATTCTTGTATAAAGAGTTGAAGTTTATCAATTAAGAAATATAAAAACCTAACAGAATTTTCCCTAAAAGTTTAATATTAAAGTATACACATAAAACAAGATAATTATATTACTTTGTCTAGTAAAATATTAATATTAAAATATTATTGCATGAATAAATGTATATGCCCCCAAATCCAGCCACGGTGTAAGACAGAGAAAGTTAGATTCCTATTTTACAAAAGCATTTTGCTTTAAAAGATTTGAAGGTCTATTTACCATTTTAATGTATTAATTTTATTTTTTCTATTAGCATAAAATTGGAAAAGTGGGAAAAACCCTTTGGATACTTTTATTTGTGCACTAAAACACCTGGAGGGAACCCTCAGAAATACAACTAGTATAAAAATCAGAGCTTATTTTTTTTTAAGAGTTCTCAAAACATTCATGAAGAGGAGGTCAATTGTTCAATATCTTTCTTAAATTCATTTTATCTGTTCTCATCATGTTTTTAATAGATAATTTTCCACTTATGCAGAGATCATAATCTAAGACTACAAAATAGGAGGTATAGTATAAAAAAATTTATATTCTAATCCTTTTATGTTGAGGATAGAGTGGGATGCCATGAGGGATGTGTAAGGAAAATATTGTTACAAATCAAATAGTTAGTACTGAATTACAATTTAGTGGGCCACTTCATCTCAGTACTTTTTTCAAATAATATTTTTTAAGTAACAATATAATAGTATTTCCTACTTAATACATTTCTTTCTTAAATTAATTACCTCCAAGGGATTTGAATACTAACTTGAAATTAGTATTAAATTATATATTTTTAATTTATCATAAAGGCATCTTTTTAAAAAATGCTAATACCTGGTTTGGAGTTGAAAATAATTTATGAAAGAAAGTCTTCCTTTTTATCCTCTATTTTTATTTATTTTAATAACCAGAGATAAAACTTACTCGAATGAATTGTTGTGACTACTGATCAGCTTCTCTTAATTTTTTGCTTATAAAAAAATAAGCAATGAAATACATGAGACAAATAATTTTCAATATGCCACTTGTTTACTAATCTTTCAAAAATATGAGGGATTAGTGTATTTATATTAGGCTAAGATATATAACACAATGAAGGTTTGTAGTATATTCTCACTTGCAGGTAGAATTAGCAGAACAATGAAAGCAATGCACAGATGCCCCTTGATAGAAATAGAATTGCTCACGGATGCCAGCAGTAATTTTAAATGGACATTAAGAAAAAACATATTGACTGTATGAATGACAAATGGGTATCAAACCCTGGAACAAATGTTACTAAAAGTTTCTTTCTAGCTAGAGATTTTAGTCTAGATTAGGAAATCAAAGAATTGTAAAAGTCAATTTATGAGAAAATTAGCTAGGAAAATAAGAGTTGGTAGTCAGAGACATTTGCTTAAAATTGAGATTTTGGAGTCAATGGGTATAATCAAGGGAGTGAGCAAATGAGAACTGCTGAAGTATAAAGTCATTGGAATAAATGATTCCTTCTTCAAAACTTCCTCAATCCTTTCTTTTGCTTAATTTCTACTTATCCTTCAGCAAATGCCTTATCAGATCTTCCTTATCTCTCACCTAGATTGAGCAAAAATATCCACATTTTTTTCTCCTAGTTTAGTCTCAAAACTCTTATATATCATCTATATTTTTTCCACAGAGATACATATTTTAAGAAATTGTTCCATTCCATCTAAGTTTTCAAATTTGTAGGATACAGTTTATTCATAGTATTCTTTCAATATCCCATTAATGTTCATGGGATCAATAGTGATGACCACAGTTTCATTCTTGTTATTGTTAATTTGTATCATCTTTTTTTCCCCCCTGTGTTAGCCTGGCTAAAGATTTGTCAGTTTTATTGATTTTTTAAAGAACCAGTTTTTTATTTCATTGATTTTCATTTTTGTTTCCTCCTTTTAATTCCATTGCTTTCTGCACATTGGGCCAATCTTCCTGTGAAAATAACTTAAAGTATTGGTTAAAGTATTAAAAGAATGTTAAAAAATATTGAATAACTGACAAGATTGTAAGGAAATGCCAAGACAAATCTGAAGTGATTGCAGGAACCCAGAAAGTTAAGGTAAGCAGGAAAGGACTTGACCTAAAAATTTTGCTAATAAAGGTAATTTCAACTTTGGTTTTTATGGCTTCTCCAGGTAAGGACAAGAATGAAAACCCATGGCCCAGCAAATGTGTGTCTGGGTATATCTAACAGGAGACTCTCCTCACATTGAGCTGAGATTGAAAGGAGTTGGGACCACATTTAAAGAACCAATATGAACCACAGGAAAACTGTGCATTCTGCTGTTATTTCATGAAATATTCTATATATGTCAATCAGATTGAGTTATAGTACTGGCTAAGTCAACTATATCATTAATTTTCTGCCTGCTTAACCTATATCAGTTACCTAAAGGTGAGTGTTGAAGTTTCTAACTATAATTATAGATCTGGCTATTTTCTGGTTTTAATTCTATTCCTTTTATCCTTACATATCTTTACTGTTTTAAGTGAATGCATGCTAAGGATTGTTATGTATCCTTGGAGAATTGACCCCTTTATCATGATGTAATGCTCCCCTTAATTCTTGATAAGTTTCCTTATTCTAAAGTCTGTATAGTCTGAAATTAATATAAATACACCCACCCTCTTCTGTAGTGTTAGCATATGAAAGGTATCACATTCTCTATCTTTTTACTTTGTTGTTTGTTAGTTTTCTTTTTTTAAAAAAGTAAAGTCTAGTTGACACACAATGTTACATTAGTTTCAGGTGTACAACCTACTGATCAAGTCTACAGATTAAGCTATGCTATGCTATAGCTCCCATCCGTCACCATACAGTGCTATTACAATGCCTTTGAGTATATTTCTTATGCTGTGTCTTTTATTCTCATGAATTATTTATTCCATAACTGCACCTCCCATTCGTCATCACCCATTTTGTCAAATCCCCCATTCTTACCTCTGGCAACCATCAGTTTGTTCTCTGTATTTATTCTATCCCTTTACTTTTAACTTCTTTGTGTCTTTATACATAAAGTGAGTTTCTTGTTGATAAAGTATAATTGCTCTTTATCTACACTAATGATATATACCTTTAGTTGGTATACATAGATCACTAACACTTAAAATTAAATGGAGTCTCAATCTCACAGCTCTTTCATCTATAATCCAATTACTATCCTGGATTCCTGTTGATGTGGTGGTAATGTGTGTTGGTAGTGGGGGAGCATACTGTAATCTTTTGTTTAAATCATAGTCTCTTAATGGTCATTTGTCCCAGGGCTGTAACTTTTCAAGTATCTCAAGTATCTCACCCTCTTAGGTGAGACAGGAAGGCCAGAAATAGCTGGGGTTGGGGAATTTCTCTCCCACACAGGAGAATGCAGCTCTGGTAAAACTTTTCTTTTGAAGAGTAGGGCTTTATCACTAAGAAGTCCCTTGTTTATTCTAACACAAATTAAGCCTCCAGAAATTCTCAAAATCACCATCTAAATTTTTGGACAATGGCTCTTTCTCCAGTTTTTTTTTTTTTTTAAGATTTTATTTATTTATTCATGAGAGAGACAGAGAGAGAGGCAGAGACATAGGCAGAGGGAGAAGCAGGCTCCCTGGGGGGAGCCTGATGCAGGACTCTATACCAGGATTTAGGGATTATACCCTGAGTCAAAGGCAGATCCTCAACCACTGAATCACTCAAATGCCCTCTTTCTCTCTAGTTTTTAAGCTGCACTTTGTACTGCAACCTCAAATCTCTGATAAGTACATGAAAATCATTAATTTATAGTTTGTCCATTTTTTGTTTGTTTGAAGGATGGCAGGGAAAACATTCAAGGTGTTTATGTATCAGAGTTGAAACCAGAATTGTTTGCAATAAATATGTCTAAATACAAATTTCATAATTTTAATGTATCTATTCAAAATTTTTCAAAAACTCTCCATTATATAGAGTGTACATATAAAAGTCCTTAATATAGTATGTACCTATTTAAGACTTGAGCCTTGTTTACCTCTCCAACTAATGTTTTTCACTCATGAAGGGCCACTAAAACCCTAATCTAATGTACAATTTACAATTCAATGAATGGTGCATACTATCTCATGCCTACATAATTAGATTATATACTGTTCTTTTTGTCCTCAAATACTTCTTGCCTATTGTTTATGAATCCTTTAACTCCAGCAATATATTTCAGAGCCTCTAAACTTCCTTGATCTTCATGTTTTTTTCTGTTATTTATTCCCAGAGCCTGTTGTGAATACTTGCATTATAGCATTCATTTTCCTACTATAATTGATTAGCTAATCTCTGTTCCTCATGTCAGAGGGTAAGAATCTTGAGGAGAAGCATTTCTAACTTTTAATCTCTGTACTATAGCAGTAGCAGAATTACAGCTAATGTTGCCAAGAATATATTTTGAGTGGCCTAAATGATAAAGGTCTGCATTTAATTTGGTTACAGAATTGAGGATTAGTAAGTAAATAGCAAGGATTTGGGCTTTTATTACCAAGTCATAAAAAGTGTAAAGTACATAGTTAGTCCTTTCTTTAAAATATATCTTGACATATGTAAAATATACTTAGCTGATTCTGATTGGTAAGGCTTATTTAATCTGAAAAATAAGTGAAAATCGAAAATGTCAATCTAGACACATCAAGGTCAGTGAAGATATGTAGTTTTTTTCATATCATATTTCAGCATGATTTGCAAAGAAGTATTAAAACTCAAAAAAACTAGGACTTTTTGTCAACCTTGGATATGGAGAAAGCAAAGGCAAAAAGAACTCCACGAAATGCGGAAAAGACTATCTGGCTGGCCAATCCTAACCTGTGTCAGAAGAAGCCAAAGAGAAACAGCAGGCTTCTGGTGAACCAAAGTTACCAGGAACCTCAGCAAGTGGGACCAAATGGAAACGATCTATGAAAGAAGGCAAAGCTTCCTGTTCAGAAAAGACAACACAAGGCAAGAGTACAAGAGTAAGTATTCAAAAGAAAATCCCAGTTCCTCCATTACCTTCGAAACTGCCGCCACCCAACTTGCTTCACTGAAGCATCCTGCGGGCCTGGTGCCAAGAACTCAAGCTGAGCACCAAAGGCCAGAAATTAGAGCATATAAGCGAATCTGCGAATATGCTTACCCAGATCAGAAGAACATTCCTGTCACCGCAGAGGACGCCAAGATTCTCACGCAAACACAAAGAAGATTGATGATGGACAAGGGGGAAATGTCTCTGGAAAGTGCTGGAGCAAAGATACCTTCTGATGGAACCTACCCTTCTGAAGTGGCTACCCGCCCTGAGGGTCTGATGCTCTCCTGGAGGGGGTCAATACTATTGTAACAACTTTGGCCCCAGATGCCCTGTTTGCCTCCTGGTCCAGAATTGCAGCCAGGGCTGGGAAGATGGAGACAGTGGCATAGCCACAGAAGGCCCACGGTGTCAAGTGGTGTGTGGTCCATGGGAGAAGTATGCCTACGGACACAGAAGGCTGGGTTCACCTGCAATTTCATGCAGGACAAGCCTGGGTGCCTGAAAAGAGGGGGAGAGTATGCACCATCTTCTTGCTCCCCGCTTGTAACTTTCCACCCCCACAGCTGGAGGACAATATGCTGTGCCCCAAATGTATTCGCAGGAATAAGGTCTTAATGAAAAGCCTTCAATGAGCTTTCAATTGCAGGGAAAGGGACACAGCTGTGATTATAATCAATGGTACAAAGAGAACTACAATCAACTCCGTGGTGACACTGATGGCTGGACTGTAGGCTGCTCACACCCTCCATGCTTCCTGCTTTCAGGGATACAGGCTAGTGCATTGCAAATGTTACCCTCCAGCCTCCACTGGGGACTGTGGCTTCATGGGTTGAGATGCAGGGGCTCTTAGGTTTTAAACAAGAAGAGCATTTCAAAAATTACCATTCATTCTACTTAATAAGAAGAAAAAGTCATTCGTACTACCAAACCTTTACCCTTCTGAAATAAAAGTGACCTTAATTTCTTTTAAAGTGGGAACCTGAGCCTCGCCTGGCATAGGGTTTGGGGGGGTGGGGTGGAGTGGAAAGTACAGGTGTGCTTCCATGCTGGATTTCTCTGCAATTCTAATTCCTCCAGAGACTGCTACACCTTCTTAGGTTCATGACTTAAGGCTGTTGAGCATTTTAAATCAAAGGGAAAGCTATTATTCTTTCCCACTCCCAAAAACATACCCTTAATATACAAAACATTTTTTGATGTTTTCTTAATTACCTGAGACCTCTATGATGTGTCTCTGGGATAATAATATGGAACACTTTGGAGGTATTATTTTTACTTGTAACTAACATGTGTGTTTCTACTGCTTAAAAATATTTAAAGGTACTTCTGAATCATAAATTCATAATGTATTGGATTTTAAATTGTATATAAAATCATCTATTGTATATAGGAGGGCATATGCATTGTGGGCAAATTCTTAATATTCTTAACTCAGGATTAAGCCAAAAATCATGATTTTCTTTGGCATAATTCTTTTTTAAAACCACTCAAATGGGGCAGGCCCCTGTGGCCCAGCAGTTTAGCGCCGCCTTCGGCCTGGGTGGTGATCCTGGAGACCTGGAATCGAGTCCCACGTCAGGCTCCCGGCGTGGAGCCTGCTTCTCCCTCTACCTGTGTCTCTGCCTCTGTCTCTCTCTCTCTCTCTCTGTGTGTGTGTCTCTAGGAAAAAATAAATAAATAAAATCTAAAAAAAATAAATAAAACCACTTAAATGAGTTATGAGTAAGATTTTTTTAAAAAAGAGCTATACATTTAATGTATATAATTTGATAAGTTTGATTCATTTAGAATTTTTTTGTGACCTTCCTAAATTTATAGTCCTGTGGTTCTTAGAAAATATTATTTTTCACTTGTGTTCTATGGCAGTTTCCAACATTGTTTTATTGTTGTGGATTTGGAGATTATGAAATTATTCCCCCCTCTAATGTACTGGAAGGAGTAGTCAAGTTAGAAAGTAGTAACCATTAGGATATGGACAGATTTGGGCAAGATTCCTCAATAAATGTTAAAACTGTTAACAAAAACTCAAAGAAACTTTATATTTTTCTCAGTATTTTTCTTAATTGCTTTAGCCTTTTTTTTTAAGCAGTTTCTCATTTCTCATTTCAATTTCTTGAGTAAATTGGTTTCAGAAATATTTTCTTAATAATTTGCCATATGCATATTAGTATTATTTGTTATAGAAAGATTATTCAAATTTTTTCTCTTAAAGCAGAACAAGTGACTGGGCATAGATTCCTGTAATCCATATTTTTTATTCATTGGTCTAGACATAAAGTCCTTCAGGGTGTGTAGTGAATACCCAAGCCTTTCCTGAGTTGAGAATTTTGCATTTGAATTACTGAGTCAGCTAGAAGATGTGTTGAATCAAATTGAACACGATTACTTTCCATTGACTATGTATCAACATATGCTCTTGTAAACCATTTACTCTAGCAAAGACTGCAATAAATTATATATAGAAGAAAAGTTTTTATATATTTATTTGGGATATTTTAGATAATAGTCATAGAATAGTTTAACTATTAACTATTGGAATTACTCCAGCAGTGTAATAAGGATCTTATTGTCATTGTTAAAAAAAAAAAAAAAGGATGCCCTTTTTAGAATGCTGCTTATACAGATGGTTTAAATTCAGCTATAAATCAGGAGGAAGTTTAAGAAGTCTATCTATATTGATGATATGTTATTAGACTTAGTATCACATAAGATATTATTCTTTCAATTTTTGTAAAATCACCACCAAAAAGGAAGCATATTATTTCATGCATATGTGTCCACCTTGCACTCAGACTTAACCCCAAACCCAGATTTTGTTTGATACTTCTACATCTATCTCCCTTTACACCTTGCCTCCTTTTCAAAACTGCTGTTTTACCACTCCTACCTCACTACTCTTTTTTTCATGTCTCTTCAGAAAATGACAACTGTTGAAGCATGCTCTTATGTTGCTCCTTCAGTACGAAAGTTCTTTGTTAGAATTTTTTTTTAAGATTTTATCCACCCACTCATGAAAGACACAAAGAGAGAGAGAGGCAGAGACACAGGCAGAGGGAGAAGCAGGCTCCATGCAGGGAGCTGAACGTGGGACTTGATCCTGGGTTTCCAGGATCATGCCCTGGGCTGAAGGCAGGTGCTAAACCGCTGAGCCACCCAGGGATCCCCGACATTTTTCAAACATATCAGTGTAGGAAAATAAAGTCCAAAGAGACAATGACAATTTTGCTGGACAATGGAAACAGAGATGAGAATTCAGAACTACTAAGGCAACTGGAATTTGGGGGACAGGCATTAGAAAGGAACATTACAAAATAATGCAGAAGTTGCATCAAAATATTCTTTGCATCCTTGGAAAATTCCTAAGCTCTACATGTATCGGGTAAGAACAGCTGCTAGAAAGCTAAGAATGAAATGGAGTTTTGCAAGGTCACAGTGTTGGGGTAACACTACAGTTCTGACCCAGGCTGAAGTTTGGTAGCTATTCTAGATTTTAGTCAATATCTCAGAAAGTCCAAACCTCAAGAAAGGATCACAATGCCACAGAGACAGAACTAAATTAGATCCAACTGAAGTAAGTCTGAAAAATATGTCAGCACAAATACAGAGGTAAACTTCATGGCTTAGAGAGACAGCAGAGCATCTTAGAGCAGAAATCAGTATAGAATATGCAAAGAAAGGATTCATTAGAACATTTGAAAATAGTTCTTCAGATAAACCACCACAAGAATAAAGAAATTTACTTAAGTGCACATAATTAGAGAGGCCTATCTATAATCTATGTGAGTATACATGTTCATATGCATACACAGACATATAGAAATAGAGAGAGAGATAAAGTATTTTTCATCTATTTCATATGATAGTCAAAACCTGACCAGACAAAACTAATAATGGGAAGCTGATTTACAAATTTAAATTACAATTCTTACGTGTGATGAATAACGTAAGAAGAGATATATTTTATCCAAGAATGATTCTTGAAAAAATAAATTCATTTATATAAATTCATTCAAATGAATTCATTTTTACTAACTATAATTGCTTAAGAAGTAATTCAAAAAAATAAATAAGAAAGTACACTCAGTTATTAAATTCCTGTTTTTCAGTTATTAAATTCCATATTAATAAGTTGCCTCCATATTGGTCTATTTAATATTTTAAGTTTATCAAAGACAAGAATGAAGAAAGTAGCTACCATAGGAACAACTTACAAATTTAAAATCTATATCAAATCACACCTAGTCATCTATACTGCATGTTTTCAAATCAGACCCAAGTAATATATTAAAATATAATTAGGTAATATATAATATACCATGTCTAACTTTCAAATTTTTACCAAATGAAAGCTTTATAAGGAGTTTGTATTGGAAAGTTTTGAGAGTTGAACATGAAATGATTGAACATTGTATCCATATTGATATTGGAAATAGAAATATGCTAAAAAGATCTACACTTAATTTTCAAAAGCTTAAAATCTGGCATCACCTCATTGATCTTATGAAATTTTGGAAATTGTTTGCACTTATGCTGTTTAATATATATATTTTGAATAGAAATAATACATTCCAACAGCAATGTATATTTTGGAAGGAGAAAAATAAGAGAAGGATGCAAGATATTTAAAATAAAAACTGAATGTGTTATATGTCACACATTTGATGTATACATATATTTGTGTAGAGACATCCCTGGCTACCATCTTTTCATATATGGTTAGAGCCAAACTTACACTGTCTACTTATAACTCTATATGTAAAAAATGGGAGCAAATAAAAATCCTGCCTTTCTATTACTAATGCCACTGTCAGATTTTAAAGTGATCATAGGGTTATAACTAATATTAGCCAATATTCATCATTTGCTTTTAATAAAGTAACAAAATGTATCTCAGTGATTCAGATGCAGCTTCTAGAAATAGTGATACATTATTTTTATTTATTTATTTTTTTAGAGTGGGAGACAGAGAGAGAGAGGACAGGGGTGGGAGACAGAGGAGAGAGAGAGAGAAAGAAAGAAAGAGAGAAAGAGATTGAGAGAATCAAGCAGGCTCCATGACCAGTGGAGAGTCTGACTTGGGGTACAATTTTCACAGGACCCAGAGATTGTGACCTGAGCCAAAATCATGAGCCAGACGCTTAACCACCTGAATCACCCAAGCACCCCAGTGATACATTCTTTTCTGCAACTTTTTTAACTTTTCTTCAGAAAATTGCTATATATGCTGGGTCTATTTTCCATCTCTGTGTCCTAGCTCTGCCCAAGATATATACCGCCGTCTCTGGAGTTACAGGTCTGTGTTGACATAATCCTTAATTTCCTGCAAATGTGGATAAAAGTCATACTATCTTGAACATTAGACTCATATTTCCCATTACAAAATATTTATTAAACTGTACTCAATACTATATACTACACAATTAATTGTGAATATAGAGATTAAAAAAAAAGTATGTAAGATTCTTAAATTCTTCTGGGAAGAAATAGGTAGGGGAGGTGGGTAGTCCATCCCTACTTCAAAATAAAGACTGAGATGGGTAGAAAATGGAGTTAATCACCATTGTAATTTTTCTAAGTGTACATTATCAAGGCAGATTTCTTTATACCCTACATAATAATAGGCATGCCTTTATTTTAAAATATTCTGTGTTCTCACTAGGAGTTTGTTTATATATATATATATATATATATATATATATATATATATAGTCTGTGTGTGAATTGTTAGATCTATTACTATGGGCCTCTTTTCTGACCCTCAATTTTGTGGTTTAAGCTTTATAATTTAAAAATGATTATTCTTTAGAAATTTGGGTCTATTACTCAGCTAATATTTAATGCTTTAATATATTTTTGAAAGACTTTTTCCATAAGCCTGCCTCCTCCTTCTTAGTTTTAGTTCTGTATCTTAACATAGTTTATTGCACAAGATACCTATTTATGGATATTAACCTAATTTTTAAGTATCTACTTGTACTCTTCACTGACTAATTGGCTTTGAGCAGATTACATAACTCTGGTGAGACTATCTCCTTGTCTCTCAAGTGGTGGAACTGGATAAGAAAGCTAGGAAGTTCTTCTAGTTCTAGAGTTCAATGATTCTGTTTTCTTCTCATTTTTGGCCAGGCCAGACTCTTTTTAAAATTTTTTTAAAGTTTTCTACCTGAGTACACATCAGTCTCTTTAATCATTTAAATTGTTCTTCAGTGGATTTGCTCCAATATCTCTGCTTTACTTTGCCTGAGGTGTCTGACGTTGGCTGCAGAATTGTACATATGTTTGTTGATTTCTAGGAGAGTGAGCTCTTAAATTGAGTCAGAGGCAACACAAAATAAATATTTTGATGGAAATTGTCACTATAAACTTGATACTGAGGATTTCTCATTACTAAAATTATGACTTCATTAGCATTTTCTCTTTCTTTTTTTTTTTTTTTAAAGATTTATTTATTTATTTATTTATTCAGAGAGAAAGAGAGGCAGAGACACAGGCAGAGGAAGAAGCAGGCTCCATGCAGGAAGCCCAATGTGGGACTCGATCCCAGGTCTCCAGGATCACACCCCAGGCTGCAGGCAGCGCTAAACCGCTGCGCCACCGGGCTGCCCAGCATTTTCTCTTTCTTAAGTTCTTTTCTACCACTTAGATTTAGGGCCTATGAAACCTAAATAAGGATAAGATCTTCCCATCACTTCTATCTTTATAATATGAATTTTACTTCCTCAGAAGATAATTCAATTTAAAAAAAATCCATCACAAGTAGCAAAACCCTTACCAAAAATTTTCTTCCAATACAAAGAAATTTGTCCTTTTATGATTTTTATTATTCATGTTTTTAACGCATGGAAAATGCATTATGTTCTGCTTATTTTAAATTAATTTAAAACTAAACACACAGTTTATTGGCTATATAGAATTAACTTGATCAGGAAGCAATACAAATTTTTGTTTTCCCTTTTTAAGGATTAAACAGAATATATATGAGAGGAAAAAAAGATTACTTAAAGGGATCAAATGCTTATTAAAAACTGGAAATTAATATTAACATGATAAGATATTAAAGTAGGACCCAAGGCAAACCAGAAGAGAGTAGCATGATATATTCAAAGTGCTATTCTTCTCTAGCTAAGAGTACTCTATCCAGCAAAGCTATCATTTAGAATAGGAGACATCAAGAGTTTACTACACAAACAAAAACTGAAGGAGTTCATGACCACTAAACCATCCCTGCAAGAAATACAGCGAACACTTTGCAAAAGATATACCAAAAGTGTCAAAACCAAGAAAGGAACAGAGAAATCTCCAGGAACAAAGACAAAACAAGTAATAAAAGGGCACTAAATACATATCTATCAATAATTACTTTGAATGTAAATGGACTAATGTTCAAAAGACCTGGGGTGTCAGAATGGATTAAAAAAGAGGACCCATTTATATGCTACAATTGACTCCTTTTAGACCTAAAGATACCTACAGATGGAAAGTGAGTAGTACTTTCAAAAGAAAGCTGGAGTAGCAATAGTTGACAAACTAGACTTTAAAACAGAGATTGTAACAAGAGACAAAAAAGGACTCTATCTCACAATAACGGGGACAGTCGAACAAGAAGGTATAACAATTTTAAATATGCACCCAAAATAAGAGAACCCAAGTCACATACTAGGTCACAAATCAGCCCTCAACAAGTACAAAAAGACTGGAATCATACCATGCACCTTTTCTGACCACAATGCTATGAAAACAGAAGTCAATTATAAGAAAATTTCGGAAAGACCACGAGTACTAGAGGCTAAACAACATGCTACCAAACAATGAGTGAGTCAGCCAGAAGATCCAAGAAGAAATTTTTTAAAAAGTACATGAAAATAAAAACACAATGGTCCAAAACCTTTCAGATGCAGCAAAAATAGTCCTAAGAGGGAAATACATAGCAATAAAGGCAAATAAAAATCTCAAATAAAGAACCTATCCTTACCCAGAGCAGCTAGAAAAAGAACAACAAACAAAGCCTACTGTCAGGAAAAGAAAGGAAATACTAAAGATTAGAGCAGAAATAAATAATCTAGAAACTAAACAAACCCAACAGAACATCAATGAAACCAGGAGCTGGTTCTTTGTTAAAAATAATAAAATTTATAAAACTCTAGCCTGAGACTTATCAAAATGAAAAGAGAAAGGCTCAAATTAAAAAAAAATCACAAATGAAAGATGAAAAATAACCAACCCCACAGAAATACAAACAATTATAAGAGAATATTATGAAAAACTATATGCCAACGAAGTGGACAACCTGGAAGAAATGGATAAATTCCAGACACGTATAAACTACTAAAACTGAAACAGGAAAAAATAGAAAACTTGAGCAGACTGATAACCAGCAAAGAAATTGAACCAGTAACCAAAAAACTGCTGAAAAACAGAAGTCCTGGCCCAGATGCCTAAACAGGCAAATTCTACCAAACATTTAAACAGGAATTCATACCTATTCATTTCAAACTATTCCAAAAAATAGAAAAAGAAGGAAACTTCCAAATTCATTCTGAGGCCAGCATTACCCTGATACAAAAACCAAATAGACTCCATTATAAAAGAGAACCACAGGCTAATATACCTCATAAACATGGATATAAATGGAAAATGTAAATTGTGAAAATTATATATTGGTTGTAATAAACATGGGATCAATTTGATAGGAACCGCAAGTATGTGGAATTGAAGAAAAATATTTCATAACAATTGGGTAAGGCCATGTGATGTTTCTCACAATTACTAAATTACTAAACATCAAGATATTATAGTCAAAGAGGCAAAAAGTTAATATTTCTAGACTTCATTGAAACTCTGGATTTGATCTTGTACATCATTCTTCTTAGGATATCTCTCTGAAGCTCATAGATAAACATTAAACAGAAAGCATGAATTTAACAATGCCATTCTTCAGGGTTTATTGAAATTTTTATGGTCCTGGAGATGTTACCATACTGTTAGGTAACTAGATTATTGGCCAAAATATATCTCAAACTTAACATATTAACACTAAAGTCCTATTATTTGCCAGCACATCCCTTTTCCCTCTTTTATCTAAACTGTCACAGTCTTCTTTATCTTGATTAATGAAAACACTGTACTCCAAATGTTCAGGCCAAAAGCTTAGTATCATTCTCATCCTTATCTTTTTATCACATCCCCTCATCTGCCCCCTCAGAAAATCCTGTTGGCTCTACCTTCAAATTATGTCCTGTGTTCACCTACTTCTCACATCTACCATTAATTTTTACACATACAATCAATACTTATCTAGTCTAGATAATAGTAATCTACACTAACTAGTCTCTCTACATACAACATTGACCTCCTCCATCCCCAGCGAATGTAAATAAAAATTCATTCTAATACATACAACAACTCTTTGTGGCAGATGGTATTATTAGTTTTATGCCCAGTTTTCAGTTGATAAACTAGTGTACAGAGTTTAAGTAAGAGTGGGATGGCAAATACTATATGATTTCATTTACCTGTGGAATCTAAGAAAACAAAGCAAATGAATAAACAAGCAGAAGCAGGCTTATACAAGTTCAGAGAACAAACTGGTGGTTACCAGAAGAAAGAGGAGGCTGGGAGGTTGGGCAAAATAGGTGAAGGGGAGTGAGAGATACAGGCTTCTGGTTATGGAATGAACAAGTCACAGGGATGAAATATACAGTATAGGGAATAGTCGATAATATTGTAATAGTCCTGGATGGTGACAGATAGACTTGTGGTGAGAATAGCATAACATATAGTGATGTTGAAGCACTATGTTGTATGGTGTAGACCAGAAACTAATGTAGCACTATGAGTCAACTACACTCATATAAAAACATAAAGTTAAAAAAAATAAATTGCTGGTAAGGGATCACACCACATAGTTTATAAGCAGAGCATGAACTCTTTATCATTACTGTGTATAGTTCTACAAAAAGATAAATATATCAATTCAGTCAATTCCATAAACCCTAACAGAGCAACTGCTATATATATTTGGTAGAGTGTGATTGGATACTGAAGGCTGTATGAGGCAGGTGGGAAGAATCAGGGACCTAATTTTAAGCCAGATTAATGATTTGGAAAATATAAAATATAAGAATGTTAAATGAAGCATTCTAGTTGCTGAACACCATATGATCTCTGATCTCACTTAATTTTAAGTTGACAAGTTGGATCACACAAAGCCATCACTATACCAGATCTTTTAGGAAAAAAGAAAAATAATTGGAAATTCTGTTCACAATTAGAAATTGTGAACTATGAAGAACATTAAATGAGCTGAGGCAATTTAATCAAAAGAAAAGTGGATTAATATATCAGGTCATAACTTACCACACATTTTGGAAACTGGTTGGAAAATCATGCTGCAAATTCTTGGCACAGCCAGAGAGGATGACAGGTGTAGAAAGGAGATATTGTAAGGCATGACATGTAAGAAGCTGGGGGTCCATCAAAGGCAGGCCAGATACAAGCCGTGTAGACAGCTGGTTTAGGTGTTACTCAAGGTCAGGCTGGAGTCTGAGAAGATGGCTCATATCATGTGACAAAGGCCAGAGTTAAAGTAGCCAGAGTAGTACTCAAGCCCGGAACAGAATTACAGAGCTAACTACCTAAGACAGAAGGTACACTAAGTTAATCAGTTAATTTTATTAGAAGTAAGGTTGTCACACCCTCTCCCACTACCACCCAAAGAGATGTTTACTGAATAGTTACTCTGTCACCATGTGATTTTCTAGCACTAAAGAATTATATGGAAAAGAAATGTAAAGTTATGAGATAGCTTTTCCATAAAAATTTCAGAGTTGATTGATGCACACAGAATCCACAATAATCAGAATAAAACTTGATAGAATGAAGCAATATCAGACTTAGGAAAGAAAGTACAAAATTTTAAAAAGAGCAACTCATTGCTGAAATCAGGATAAACACAATATTTTTTTAATTTTTTTATTTATTTATGATAGTCACAGAGAGAGAGAGAGGCAGAGACACAGGCAGAGGGAGAAGCAGGCTCCATGCACCGGGAGCCCGACGTGGGACTCGATCCCGGGTCTCCAGGATCGCGCCCCAGGCCAAAGGCAGGCGCCAAACCGCTGTGCCACCCAGGGATCCCAGGATAAAAACAATATTGAAGGTTAACTGGGAATCTAATCATGCTTATTTTGGAAAAGAGCTATCCAAAGACAAGAATGAAGAAGCACACCAGAGAAAAAAGTATGGAGCATGTTTGGCAAATTGGAGAAACTGTTCTCATATCTTAAGTAGGTGAGACAATAATTTCTTTTAGAAGCTTTACTTATTTCTAGACAGAGCCCATTTGGAATCCAGTCTATCTTAGAATTCTCAGAACTATCTATCTTCAATCTCAGAACTTCTATTGGACTTAGAGGAAAGATATTTGTCATGACAAGCTGATGATTCTAAAAGAGCCACACCACTGTCCAAGAAGTGGAAATGGGAGCACTTCAATGAGGACCCAAAGGACTTGTGTTCTGTGTGAATTCTATCAAGCAGCATAGATAGAAGGGAATTGAGAATTTGGCAGTGAAAAGATGAAGTAGATGACATATCTTTTCCATTGCTGTAGAATGTACTAATTAGATCCTAGAAGCTTCTGCATCTGAGATACTTCTTTGATTTCTTTGATCCAGCAGAGGCTCTGAGTTTCCCACGTATGTCTGGAGCCTTCCTAATCACTATCATCTTCAACTTCAGTGTCTTCTGTACTGCCATACTCAAGTATATTCATTTTTTGGAGCCACCAATTTTTTTTATGATGCTGTGATGGTATCTTTTCTGTCTTAGGATGAAGCCTGCAACTACAATGTTAGTTCCTTGAGTGTTCTTGAAATCCTATTACTTCTCAGCCAAAGACAGACACCTAGGGTGGTGATGATGGGGCAGTGCTTTGAACTAGTGAGTTTATTATAGAGGTAATGAAAGCAAACTTGTTTAACTGAAAACCCCACAAAGAGTTGCTTGCTCTTCCTTTTCCAGTGTTCTTTCTTATTTATACCTGTGCATGACTCTAAAGTGTTTGATAATTTAAGTAGTTGTAAAAAATACCACTCATTTACTGTCTATGTAATATGTATATGGCAGGTAGTTTATCAACTAATTTACATATGTCTGTTGCTGTGATTTGAAATTTCTAAGCCAGAATTGTCATCATTTAGAGTAATTCTAGAAGATCCCACAAAATTAATATCAATATTTGCTGACAGGAAAATAAACATGCAGTTCAGTTGTTATCTCTCCTTTGGACATTATTTTTGAGCTTTTACAAATGAATAATGGCATCCCTCAAATACAGGAATAAATACGTTTCTATCCTTATAATTATCATTTTAGTGCTAAAATGAAAAAAAATGATTTTGCTTCAAAACAAAGGTAATGGGAATTAGGTAAGTATGCATTAGGATTCATCTTCTAAATAATAAGGCCTTCCCTTTTCAGTTGTGAGTTTGTTTCTGGAGTGACTTAAAGATCGGCTTATAAATAGTCTTAATATTTTTATTAATTGTGGGCATTTGTACATTCTGATTGCAAACAAGCTGTAATATTGCTTAATATATCATGTTTTTAAAGTGTTTGATTCATGTAATTTTAGAATTTCATCTTTATTTTTATATTCCTGTTTGTTTTTAAAGGCTTTCCTTTATCTTCCATGCCAAGCCAGAGACACAGGCAGAGGGAGAAGCAGGCTCCATGCACCGGGAGCCCCACGTGGGATCCGATCCCAGGTCTCCAGGATCGCGCTCTGGGCCAAAGGCAGGCACCAAACCGCTGCGCCACCCAGGGATCCGTATGCCAAGCCATTGTAATCCAGTTTCTGGATTTGACTTGAGCTTTTTAATTGGTGCTCTCAATAACTCATCCCATTCTTTTAACACTCTCACTTTCTCTAAGATAAATGAATAGAAGTTATTTTTAATCTAGATCTCTCTGCTTTGCATTGCTGGTGAATTTTTCTCTATGTGACAGTTTCAACTGAAATGTTTTCTGTAAAAGGGTATAATTTTTAGTCAGTATAAAAATTATCTTTTGCTTTCTACTCCATCCTTTATTTTTCTTTTGAAATGCAACTTATTTGAAATTTCAACACTTTTGTATACTTTTTGCTAAACAATGGTAGGGAAGAGTACATGCTTCATATTCTCTGTAGTTCTTACTCATAATTTTATAGAAGGAATAAAATTATAATTTAAGAAGAAAATGCCACCCAAAGATGATAAGAAAATCATTCTTTCAATAAAAATTTTAAAAAAAATTAAAAAAGGGATCCCTGGGTGGCTCAGCGGTTTAGCGCCTGCCTTTGGCTCAGGGCGCGATCCTAAAGACCCGGAATCGAAGCCCAGGTCGGGCTCCCAGTGCATGGAGCCTGCTTCTCCCTCTGCCTATGTCTCTGCCTCTCTCTCTCTCTCTCTCTGTGTGTGACTATCATAAATAAATAAAAATTTTTAAAAAAAGAAAATCATTCTTTCTTTAAAAGATTTTATTTATTTATTTTAAGGAAAAAGAGAGGAGGGGGCAAGTAGGAGGAGGAGCAGAGGGAGAGAGACCCTGTGTATATGCACATAGTTGTATTTATATATCATCTATTTGGAAAGATGAATTCTGAGTTTGCTTTTGAATAAACTGGGGATAAAGAAAAGAAATAATCACATTTAGCTTAGCATAAAACATAGGCTTATCTATGTTGCTTCAATCTATTGCCATAAACATGTTTCTTTTGACATTTAAAAAAGATATAAAACATAAAGAACTGATAATGATTATTTATATATTTCACATTAATTGCATTTGTTTGGATGTCTCTAGTTGTTTTGCTGTAAGAATTATAAAATCTTAGTGGTTTTTCTCATTGGGGCACCTGGGTACCTCAGTAGGTTTAGCATTTTCAGGTCAGGTCATGAGATCAAGCTGCTCATGGGCTTCACACTCAGTATGGAGTCTACATAAGATTCTTTCTTCCTCTCTTTCCCTCTCTGCCCTTGCCCCTGCTCATATTCTCTCTCCTCTTTCTCAAATACATAAATCTTTTAACAAATAAGAAAAATAAACTTTCAGTGGTCTTCAAAACCAGAAGTATGTCCCTTTCCCACACTATGTGTCTGTTACCCATTGTCCAGAATGGTGAAATAGTTTGGGGCTGCAGGATATAGTTTTCTAAGCAGAGAGCAAAGGAGTAATGGTCAATCAGATTATGTTTCTTAACATTTCTAACAAGAAGTGACATGTATCACTTCTGCTCATATTTCATCAAAGCACGTTATTTTTTCACACCTGAGTTAAACACGGGCAGGATTAATACTTATCATCTGGGGCAGGACTGCAGATATGGATATTGAAGTAGGTTCTTCTCTCTGTTGCTTCCTTACCCTCTCAAATAAAATGGCTGATCCTCTAAGGCAACAAATGTACAGTAGATACATTTTAGCCCCCATGCCCATCCCCACTGATATACTTCGTTTCCAAAAAGTACAAAACAAAAAAGTACAAAACATGTATTAAGTGGGCTCACAGTGTGATTTAGGCTTATTGCATATGTTTAAGTGCAAAGTCTACGTGGCACACGCTATGTTTACCGTAAGTACATATAAAATTTCCATTTGCCTCCAATTTATTTAGCCAATTAATAAAAGGCTTTGCTTTAAAACTTTATTGATATTTTGGCATTGTTTAAAATGTTTATTTAGTCCTAAAGTATAACCATTGTTGTATAACAAAAGATGTCAAAATATACTGTTGTTCAGGTAAAATCAGAATGTGGTCAGAACACATGTACCACAAGTAATCATGTCTTGGATACTGCAGAATGTGGACAAAAGCAAGAGGAATATTTTATCCTGAGTAAAGCATATCCAAATTTATGGATAATCTGTGATATTGTTCCCTAATTTAACATTTCCCCTTCATGGATAATTTTATTCCTCTTAATATATTATACAACATGATGGCTTTTAAAATGTAATGCTTCAAAGTTTCAAAGGGCCATTTTATATCCTAATACTTATCGAGCACCGAAGCATGAAAAAGTCTCTGAATTTTTCTACAGTAAAGCTGCCATTATATCGAGGAGCAGTATAGGCACAGCAAAAACAATCACCTAAGAAGCAGAAATCTAACTCTGTAACTTAGCAATCTTCATATGCTATTAATAAATTCTTTGTTCAGGTAGAAATTTTATTTACCAATGCCTTAATTAGTTTTTTCTAAGCTTAGTACATAAAAGCTTCTATTGAAGTAAAGTTTAGATGGGACGCCTGGGTAGCTTAGCGGTTCAGCACATCTGCCTTCAGCCCAGGGTGTGATCCTGGAGTCCTGGGATTGAGTCCCACATTGGGCTCCCTGCATGGGGCTTGCTTCTCTCTCTGCTTATGTCTCTGCCTCTGTCTCTGTGTCTCTCATGAATAAATAAATAAAATCTTTTTTAAAAATGAAGCAAAGGTTAGAATGATGCTTCCTTTTATTTTCTCCTGCTAAATAAAGTGATAGCTATAGCCAAGGAAATTTTTAGATACCTAGTGATACACAGAAATGGAGGGATATATTTAAAACTGTATGTAAATAGGTAATACATGATATAATGACTCAGTAAAATAGGGAAAATGTACTATTATATGAAAAAGCACACATTCAAAGGCATATTATTATAAAAATGAATAAAACAGTTTGCCAGCACTTTTCAAGAAGGTGATAATCAGAATGAACATTGATAGGGAAGAGACAACCTGTGCTATTTGACATATTTTGTCCAATGATGGTAAAATCTGACCTTTGGTGGTCCATAGCTAAGTTCATCTCTCACTACCTAAACCTTGCATTTAACTGAGGAGTGCATAGGAAATATACCCTATAGGTAAATTCTAAGACTGACATGATACAAAAGAAGAATAATACGCTTAAACAAATGAGTTTTTCTTATGTATGTTCAATAACTCTCTTGAGTGCCTTTGTGCCAGACTTTGGCCTAAGTGTACCATAGTGATCAAACAGACATGTGACCTGTTCTACATGGAGTGTACATCCTAGTGGGTTAACACTTATATAAAAAAAACAAGAAAACTATAGGCCACTAAAATTAGTATTTGAAGTAAAAAGGAAACCTTCAGGGTTTCCAAATGTAACACAAAATAATGGGTTAAGGGAGGAATGTTATTGTTACTCTTTTTTGTTATTCACAAGATTGAAAAGATGGAGGATTGTTTGTTTCTTTGCTGTTGAGTTGAATAAGTTCTTTATAGATTTTGGAAACTAGCCCTTTATCTGATAAGTCATTTGCAAATATCTTCTCCCATTCTGTAGGTTGTTTTTTAGTTTTGTTGACTGTATACTTTGGTGTGCAAAAGCTTCTTATCTTGATGAAGTCCCAATAGTTCATTTTTGCTTTTGTTTCTTTTGCCTTCATGGATGTATCTTGCAAGAAGTTACTGTGGCCGAGTTCAAAAAGGGTGTTGCCTGTGTTCTCCTCTAGGATTTTGATGGAATCTTGTCTCACATTTAGATCTTTCATCCTTTTTGAGTTTATCTTTGTGTATGGTGAAAGAGAATGGTCTAGTTTCATTCTTCTGCATGTGGATGTCCAATTTTCCCAGCACCTTTAATGAAGAGACTGTCTTTCTTCCAGTGGATAGTCTTTCCTCCTTTATCGAATATTAGTTGACCATAAAGTTCAGGGTCCACTTCTGGGTTCTCTATTCTGTTCCATTGATCTATGTGTCTGTTTTTGTGCCAGTACCACACTGTCTTGATGACCACAGCTTTGTAGTACAACCTGAAATCTGGCATTGTGATGCCCCCAGCTATAGTTTTCTTTTTTAAAATTCCCCTGGCCTCGGGGTCTTTTCTGATTCCACACAAATCTTAAAATAATTTGTTCTAACTCTCTGAAGAAAGTCCATGGTATTTTGATAGGGATTGCATTAAATGTGTAAATTGCCCTGGGTAACATTGACATTTTCACAATATTAATTCTACCAATCCATGAGCATGGAATATTTTTCCATCGCTTTGTGTCTTCCTCAATTTCTTTCAGAAGTGTTCTATAGTTTTTAGGGTATAGATTCTTTACCTCTTTGGTTAGTTTTATTCCTAGGTACCTTATGCTTTTGGGTGTAATTGTAAATGGGATTGACTCCTTAATTTCTCTTTCTTCAGTCTCATTGTTAGTGAATAGAAATGCCATTGATTTCTGGGCATTGCTTTTGTATCCTGCCACGCTACCAAATTGCTGTATGAGTTCTAGCAATCTTGGGGTGGAGGCTTTTGGGTTTTTTATGTAGAGTATCATGTCATAGGCAAAGAGGGAGAGTTTGACTTCTTCTTTGCCAATATGAATGCCTTTAATGTCTTTTTGTTGTCTGATTGCTGAGGCGAGGACTTCCAGTACTATGTTGAATAGCAGTGGTGAGAGTGGGCATCCCTGTCTTGTTCCTGATCTTAGGGGAAAGGCTCCCAGTGCTTCCCCATTGAGAATGATATTTGCTGTGGGCTTTTCGTAGATGGCTTTTAAGATGTTGAGGAAAGTTCCCTCTATCCCTACACTCTGAAGCGTTTTGATCAGGAATGGATGCTGTATTTTGTCAAATGCTTTCTCTGCATCTAATGAGAGGATCAGATGGTTCTTGGTTTTTCTCTCGCTGATATGATGAATCACATTGACTGTTTTATGAGTGTTGAACCAGCCTTGTGTCCTGGAGATAAATCCTACTTGGTCATGGTGAATAATTTTCTTAATGTGCTGTTGGATCCTATTGGCTAGTATCTTGTTGAGAATTTTTGCATCCATATTCATCAGGGATATTGGTCTGTAATTCTCCTTTTTGGTGGGGTCTTTGTCTGGTTTTGGAATTAAGGTGATGCTCGCCTCATAGAATGAATTTGGAAGTCCTCCATCTCTTTCTATCTTTCCAAACAGCTTTAGTAGAATAGGTATGATTTCTTCTTTAAACATTTGATAGAATTCTCCTGGGAAGCCATCTGGCCCTGGACACTTGTGTCTTGGGAGTTTTTTGATGACTGCTTCAATATCGTCCCTGGTTATTGGCCTGTTCAGGTTTTCTATTTCTTCCTGTTCCAGTTTTGGTAGTTTGTGGCTTTCCAGGAATGTGTCCATTTCTTCTAGATTGCCTAATTTATTGGTGTATAGCTGTTCATAATATGTTTTTAAAATCGTTTGTATTTCCTTGGTGTTGGTAGTGATCTCTCCTTTCTCATTCATGATTTTATTAATTTGAGTCTTCTCTCTCTTTTTTTTAATAAGGTTGGCTAATGGTTTATCTATCTTATCATGAAATGGGCAAAAGACATGAAGAGAAATCTCACAGAGGAAGACATAGACATGGCCAACATGCACATGAGAAAATGCTCTGCATCACTTGCCATCAGGGAAATACAAATTAAACCACAATGAGATACCACCTCACACCAGTGAGAATGGGGAAAATTAACAAGGCAGGAAACAACAAATGTTGGAGAGGATGCAGAGAAAAGGGAACCCTCTTACACTGTTGGTGGGAATATGAACTGGTGCAGCCACTCTGGAAAACTGTGTGGAGGTTCCTCAAAGAGTTGAAAATAGACCTGCCCTACGACCCAGCAACTGCACTGTTGGGGATTTACCCCAAAGATACGGATGCAATGAAACATCGGGACACATGCACCCCGTTGTTTCTAGCAGCAATGGCCACAATAGCGAAACTGTGGAAGGAGCCTCGGTGTCCATCAAAAGATGATTAGATAAAGAAGATGTGGTTTATGTATACAATGGAATATTACTCAGCCATTAGAAATGACAAATACCCACCATTTGCTTCAATGTGGGTGGAACTGGAGGGTATTATGCTGAGTGAAGTAAGTCAATCAGAGAAGGACAAACAGTGTATGTTCTCATTCATTTGGGGAATATAAATAATAGTGAAAGGGAATATAAGGGAAGGGAGAAGAAATGTGTGGGAAATATCAGGAAGGGAGACAGAACATAAAGTCTCCTAACTCTGGGAAACGAACTAGGGGTGGAGGAAGGGGAGGAGGGCAGGGGGTGGGGGTTAGTGGGTGACGGGCACTGAGGGGGACACTTGACGGGATGAGCACTGGGTGTTATTCTGTATGTTGGTAAATTGAACACCAATAAAAAATTAATTTATTAAAAAAATAAGAAAAAAGGTGGAGGAGAATCAACTGGATTGAAAAAAAATTAATTGGACTCTTTAAATAATTATTACATTGATGGTAGTAATGCAAAACAGCACAATTGTGTACTCTTTCTTATATAATTATCAATTTAACTCATGACCTGACAATTCTACTCCTGGGTATCTACCCTAAAGGATGAAACTTATATCCTGACAAAAACTTGTGAGCAAATGTTTGTAGTAGCATTATTTTTAATAATGCCAAACTGGAAAAAGTCCAAATGCCTATCACCTGGAGAATTAAAAAAATAAAATATAAAGTATTCAATAATGATATATTATTCAACAATAGAAAGGAAGAAACTACTGATAGTTGCTATAAGAATAAGCCTGAAGGCATTATGCTAAGTGAAATAACCCAGACACAAAAGACTTCATATTATATGATTCTGTTTTATTGGAAATATCTAAGAAAAGTAAATCTGTAAGAAAACCTATAAAGAAAAGTAGATTAGTGGTTGCCAGTACTGAAGATAGGAATGAGCACTGATAGCAAAAGGTCATAAGGGATATTTTGGGTTGATAGGTTTTAAAACTGTATTGTAATGACGGTAGCATAGGTCTTTAAATTTATTGAAAAGCTATTGATTTTTCCACTTAAAATGGGTGAATTGTATAATATGTAGGCTATGCCTTATACGTTAATAAATTTGTTTTAAAAAGGAAGTAGGAACAAAAAGTAAGTCTACTTTTTAATTACATAATGCAATTAGCATAATATAGGATATTAAATATTTTCAAGTATAAAGATCCATAAAAAACAATCTTGCAATTAAGTATATTGTTGGTATAAAATTCAAATAACAAAGAAAATAGCAAACGGAGAATGCTGATGCACGCAGTATTTAATGAAAATTGTTTAAGTATTTAACTGGACATTAAATAATGTATATTGCATTCAATTTATATGATGTAATATTATTTTTTAAAAATCGGTAACCAAACACAAATTAATTACAGCACTTAATTTTCATTTTATCCTAGCTCCTATAAATGCTTTAGTTGTAAGAAGTTAGGTTAATAACAGTAGAAAGAAAATGAAAGAAAGAAAGAAAATGTCAAGAAGAACTAATGACCATACATTGATTAAATAACAGTTGAGGATATGTTGCTACCTTTGCTAATAAATTAACACTTTTGTTAAACTGCTTTACTTTTACATTTTGCCCACCTAGAAAATATCACAAACTGTGAGCCTTTCAAAGTCATTCAATGTAACTCACTCTTCTAGTTTGTAATAGTAGTAGAAAGTCCCAATCTCGTGGCCATTAAAGGTAATAATTCACTGCTTGCAATACTGGTCATATAGAATGTTTACTTACTGAGTACCTACTAGGTGCCAATCAGAAAGCTCAGTGCTTTATATGAAATTACTCACTTAACTCTTATAACATCTTTGGGAGGTCAGTGAAGAAATCAGAAAAATGAGGATCAAATATCTTAAGTAATTCGCTCCGGTCCCACAGTTAGGAAATCTAAATTTAAATATTCAAACTCAAGTGTATTTGACTCTAAAACCTGAATTTCTAGATAACAGACTTAATGACATCTACTTCCTGTTGAAATCAGTATTCCTCTGAATTAGTAAGGTCTAATAAGGTCTCAAATAATCAACATCCCCATTTTAGAAGAAAGAGGTACTAAGGTAGATAAGCACTGGAGTGTTTGTGCCATATTTGTGTTATATACGATTCATACAAAAGAATAAATGTGATATCTGAGTACATTATGAAGCATAAGGATAAATTCAATTACGAAATATACTCAGTTAAGGGGGCAGCCCGGGTGGCTCAGCGGTTTAGCGCCGCCTTCAGCCCAGGGCCTGATCCAGGAGACCCAAGATCGAGTCCCACATCAGGCTCCCTGCATGGAGCGCGCGCACGTGTGTGTGTGTGTGTGTGTGTGTGTGTGTGTGTGTGTCTCATGAATAAATAAATAAAATCTTAAATATATATATATATATACTCAGTTAAGAAGTAAAAAACTAATAACACCTGAAGATACCTCCTATATGCTTCTCCCTTAACCTCTACCTTTGTATCTTTCTCTTCACTTTTAAAATGTTAATTCTTTTGACTGAACTTTATTATAATATTACAAGACAGTGTGTATTGTATTCTGCAACTTCTTTTTAAAACTGAACTGTCGAGAGGGAGGGGCAAGACGGCGGCAGAGCAGGGTCCCCAAGTCACCTGTCCTCAACAAATTACCTAGAAAACCATCCAATCATCCTGAAAACCTACGAATTCGGCCTGAGATTTAAAGAGAGACCAGCTGGAACGCTACAGCGAGAAGAGTTCGCGCTTCTATCAAGGTAGGAAGACGGGAAAAAGGAATAAAGGAACAAAAGGCTCCAAGGGGGAGGGGCCCCGCGAGGAGCCGGGCTGAGGCCGGGGGAGTGTCCCCAGGGCAGGAGAGCCCCGTCCCGGAGGAGCAGGAGCTGCACCAACCTTCCCCGCGGAAAGGGGCTCCCCGGGAATTGGAGCAGGACCCCCATAAAGGCGGGGATGCCCTCGGGCTCCCGGGGACAGTAACAGAGGAACTGCGCCCCGGTGAGTGCGCGGAGCTCCCTAAGGGCTGCAGCGCTCGGCGGGACCCGGAGCAGCTCGGAGGGGCTCGGGCGGCGGCTCCGCGGAGGGGGCTGCGCGGCTCCGGGAACAGCTCAGCGGCGGCGGCTCGGGCAGAGGAAGAAGCTCCTTGCGGAGGGGGCGGCGCGGCTCCGGGAACAGCTCGGAGGGGCTCGGGCGGCGGCTCCGCGGAGGGGGCTGCGGGGCGGGAGCTAATCCAACAGCGCAGGCCCCGGAGCACAGGGCGCCGGGACACAGCCCAGGATCCGGCCTCCCCCGGGACAGGCAGAGGCCGGGAGGGCCCAGGACAGCAAGGACGCTCCTGCCTGGAACTGAGCAGATCAGCGGCCCCGCCCGGGAGCCCCCAGGCCCTGCAGACGGAGAGCCCCGGAGCTACTGAGGGGGCTGACTCCAGGCTCCCAGAGCTGCCCCCGCCACTGTGGCTTCCTCCCGGGGCCTCACGGGGTGAACAGCCCCACTGAGCCCTGCACCAGGCAGGGGCAGAGCAGCTCCCCCAAGTGCTAACACCTGAGAATCAGCACAGCAGGCCCCTCCCCCAGAAGACCAGCGACACGGACCAGTTCCAAGGGAAGTCAAGGGACTTAAAGTACACAGAATCGGAAGATACTACCCCGTATTTTTTTTGTTTTTGTTTTTTGTTTTTTTGTTTTGTTTTGTTTTGTGCTTTTTTTTTTATCTCTGTCTTCTTGATTTCTGATTGCTTCCCCCACCCCCCCTTTTTTTTCTCTTTTTTCTCCTTTCTTTCTTTTTCTTTCTTTTTCTTCTCTTTTTCCCCCTTTTTTTTTCTTCTTTCTCTTTTTTCTTTTTCTCTTTTCTTTCCTTCTCTCTCTTTTTCTCCTTCTCCCAATACAACTTGTTTTTGGCCACTCTGCACTGAGCAAAATGACTAGAAGGAAAACCTCACCTCAAAAAAAAAGAATCAGAAACAGCCCACTCTCCCACAGAGTTACAAAATATGGATTACAATTCAATGTCAGAAAGCCAATTCAGAAGCACTATTTTACAGCTACTGGTGGCTCTAGAAAAAACCATAAAGGACTCAAGAGACTTCATGACTGCAGAATTTAGATCCAATCAGGCAGAAATTAAAAATCAATTAAATGAGATGCAATCCAAGCTAGAAGTCCTAACCACGAGGGTTAACGAGGTGGAAGAACGAGTGAGTGACATAGAAGACAAGTTGATGGCAAAGAGGGAAACTGAGGAAAAAAGAGACAAGCAATTAAAAGATCATGAGGATAGATTAAGGGAAATAAATGACAGCCTGAGGAAGAAAAACCTACGTTTAATTGGGGTTCCTGAGGGCGCCGAAAGGGCCAGAGGGCCAGAATACGTATTTGAACAAATCCTAGCTGAAAACTTTCCTAATCTGGGAAGGGAAACAGGCATTCAGATCCAGGAAATAGAGAGATCCCCCCCTAAAATCAACAAAAACCGTTCAACACCTCGACATTTAATAGTGAAGCTTGCAAATTCCAAAGATAAGGAGAAGATCCTTAAAGCAGCAAGAGAAAAAAAGTCCCTGACTTTTATGGGGAGGGATATTAGGGTAACAGCAGACCTCTCCACAGAGACCTGGCAGGCCAGAAAGGGCTGGCAGGATATATTCAGGGTCCTAAATGAAAAGAACATGCAACCAAGAATACTTTACCCAGCAAGGCTTTCATTCAAAATGGAAGGAGAGATAAAGAGCTTCCAAGACAGGCAGGAACTGAAAGAATATGTAACCTCCAAACCAGCTCTGCAAGAAATTTTAGGGGGGACTCTTAAAATTCCCCTTTAAGAAGAAGTTCAGTGGAACAATCCACAAAAACAAGGACTGAATAGATATGATGACACTAAACTCATATCTCTCAATAGTAACTCTGAACGTGAACGGGCTTAATGACCCCATCAAAAGGCGCAGGGTTTCAGACTGGATAAAAAAGCAGGACCCATCTATTTGCTGTCTACAAGAGACTCATTTTAGACAGAAGGACACCTACAACCTGAAAATAAAAGGTTGGAGAATCATTTACCATTCAAATGGTCCTCAAAAGAAAGCAGGGGTTGCCATCCTTATATCAGATAAATTAAAATTTACCCCAAAGACTATAGTGAGAGATGAAGAGGGACACTATCTCATACTCAAAGGATCTATCCAACAAGAGGACTTAACACTCCTCAATATATATGCCCCGAATGTGGGAGCTGCCAAATATTTAAACCAATTAATAACCAAACTCAAGAAATACCTTGATAATAATACACTTATACTTGGTGACTTCAATCTAGCTCTTTCTACCCTGGATAGGTCTTCTAAGCACAACATCTCCAAAGAAACGAGAGCTTTAAATGATACACTGGACCAGATGGATTTCACAGATATCTACAGAACTTTACATCCAAACTCAACTGAATACACATTCTTCTCAAGTGCACATGGAACTTTCTCCAGAATAGACCACATACTGGGTCACAAATCGGGTCTGAACCGATACCAAAAGATCGGGATAGTCCCCTGTATATTCTCAGACCATAATGCCTTGAAATTAGAACTTAATCACAACAAGAAGTTTGGAAGGACCACAAACACGTGGAGGTTAAGGACCATCCTGCTAAAAGATGAAAAGGTCAACCAGGAAATTAAGGAAGAATTAAAAAGATTCATGGAAACTAATGAGAATGAAGATACAACCGTTCAAAATCTTTGGGATGCAGCAAAAGCAGTCCTGAGGGGGAAATACATCGCAATACAAGCATCCATTCAGAAACTGGAAAGATCTCAAATTCAAAAGCTCACCTTACACATAAAGGAACTAGAGAAAAAGCAACAAATAGACCCCACCCCCAGCAGAAGAAGACAGTTAATTAAAATTCGAGCAGAACTCAATGATATCGAGACCAAAAGAACTGTGGAACAGATCAACAGAACCAGGAGTTGGTTCTTTGAAAGAATTAATAAGATAGATAAACCATTAGCCAACCTTATTAAAAAGAAGAGAGAGAAGACTCAAATTAATAAAATCATGAATGAGAAAGGGGACATCACTACCAACACCAAGGAAATACAAACGATTTTAAAAACATATTATGAACAGCTGTACGCCAATAAATTAGGAAATCTAGAAGAAATGGACGCATTCCTGGAAAGCCACAAACTACCAAAACTGGAGCAGGAAGAAATAGAAAACCTGAACAGGCCAATAACCGGGGAGGAAATTGAAGCAGTCATCAAAAACCTCCCAAGACACAAGAGTCCAGGGCCAGATGGCTTCCCAGGGGAATTCTATCAAACGTTTAAAGAAGAAATCATACCTATTCTACTAAAGCTGTTTGGAAAGATAGAAAGAGATGGAGTACTTCCAAATTCGTTCTATGAGGCCAGCATCACCTTAATTCCGAAACCAGACAAAGACCCCACCAAAAAGGAGAATTACAGACCAATATCCCTGATGAACATGGATGCAAAAATTCTCAACAAGATACTAGCCAATAGGATCCAACAACACATTAAGAAAATTATTCACCATGACCAAGTAGGATTTATCCCTGGGACACAAGGCTGGTTCAACACTCGTAAAACCATCAATGTGATTCATCATATCAGCAAGAGAAAAACCAAGAACCATATGATACTCTCATTAGATGCAGAGAAAGCATTTGACAAAATACAGCATCCATTCCTGATCAAAACCCTTCAGAGTGTTGGGATAGAGGGAACTTTCCTCAACATCTTAAAGGCCATTTACGAAAAGCCCACAGCAAATATCATTCTCAATGGGGAAGCACTGGGAGCCTTTCCCCTAAGATCAGGAACAAGACAGGGATGTCCACTCTCACCACTGCTGTTCAACATCGTTCTGGAAGTCCTCGCCTCAGCAATCAGACAACAAAAAGACATTAAAGGCATTCATATTGGCAAAGAAGAAGTCAAACTCTCCCTCTTCGCTGATGACATGATACTCTACATAGAAAACCCAAAAGCCTCCACCCCAAGATTGCTAGAACTCATACAGCAATTTGGTAGCGTGGCAGGATACAAAATCAATGCCCAGAAATCAATGGCATTTCTATACACTAACAATGAGACTGAAGAAAGAGAAATTAAGGAGTCAATCCCATTTACAATTACACCCAAAAGCATAAGATACCTAGGAATAAACCTAACCAAAGAGGTAAAAGATCTATACCCTAAAAACTATAGAACACTTCTGAAAGAAATTGAGGAAGACACAAAGCGATGGAAAAATATTCCATGCTCATGGATTGGCAGAATTAATATTGTAAAAATGTCAATGTTACCCAGGGCAATTTATACGTTTAATGCAATCCCTATCAAAATACCATGGACTTTCTTCAGAGAGTTAGAACAAATTATTTTAAGATTTGTGTGGAATCAGAAAAGACCCCGAATAGCCAGGGGAATTTTAAAAAAGAAAACCATAGCTGGGGGCATCACAATGCCAGATTTCAGGTTGTACTACAAAGCTGTGGTCAAGCTGTGGTCATCAAGACAGTGTGGTACTGGCACAAAAACAGACACATAGATCAATGGAACAGAATAGAGAACCCAGAAGTGGACCCTGAAACGTACGGTCATCTAATATTCGATAAAGGAGGAAAGACTATCCATTGGAAGAAAGACAGTCTCTTCAATAAATGGTGCTGGGAAAATTGGACATCCACATGTAGAAGAATGAAACTGGACCACTCTCTTTCACCATACACAAAGATAAACTCAAAATGGATGAGAGATCTAAATGTGAGACAAGATTCCATCAAAATCCTAGAGGAGAACACAGGCAACACCCTTTTTGAACTCGGCCACAATAACTTCTTGCAAGATACATCCACAAAGGCAAAAGAAACAAAAGCAAAAATGAACTATTGGGACTTTATCAAGATAAGAAGCTTTTGCACAGCAAAGGATACAGTCAACAAAACTAAAAGACAACCTACAGAATGGGAGAAGATATTTGCAAATGACATATCAGATAAAGGGCTAGTTTCCAAAATCTATAAAGAACTTATTAAACTCAACACCAAAGAAACAAACAATCCAATCATGAAATGGGCAAAAGACATGAAGAGAAATCTCACAGAGGAAGACATGGACATGGCCAACAAGCACATGAGAAAATGCTCTGCATCACTTGCCATCAGGGAAATACAAATCAAAACCACAATGAGATACCACCTCACACCAGTGAGAATGGGGAAAATTAACAAGGCAGGAAACAACAAATGTTGGAGAGGATGCGGAGAAAAGGGAACCCTCTTACACTGTTGGTGGGACTGTGAACTGGTGCAGCCACTCTGGAAAACTGTGTGGAGGTTCCTCAAAGAGTTAAAAATAGACCTGCCCTACGACCCAGCAATTGCACTGTTGGGGATTTACCCCAAAGATTCAGATGCAATGAAACGTCGGGACACCTGCACCCCGATGTTTCTATCAGCAATGTCCACAATAGCCAAACTGTGGAAGGAGCCTCGGTGTCCATCGAAAGATGAATGGATAAAGAAGATGTGGTTTATGTATACAATGGAATATTACTCAGCAATTAGAAACGACAAATACCCACCATTTGCTTCAACGTGGATGGAACTGGAGGGTATTATGCTGAGTGAAATAAGTCAATCGGAGAAGGACAAACAGTGTATGTTCTCATTCATTTGGGGAATATGAATAATAGTGAAAGGGAATATAAAGGAAGGGAAAAGAAATGTTGGGAAATATCAGGAAGGGAGACAGAACATAAAGACTCCTAACTCGGGGAAACGAACTAGGGGTGGTGGAAGGGGAGGAGGGCGGGTGTTGGAGGGGAAAGGGTGACGGGCACTGAGGTGGACACTTGACGGGATGAGCACTGGGTGTTTTTCTGTATGTTGGTAAATTGAACACCAATAAAAGTTAATTTAAAAAATAAATAAATAAATAAATAAAACTGAACTGTCCAGGGTGCCTGGATGGCTCAGTAGGCTAAGTATCTGCCTTTTGCCCAGGTCAAGATCCAGGGGCCTGGAATCAAGTCCCGCATTGGGCTCCTTGCTCAATAAGGAGTTTGCTCCTCCCTCTCCCTGTGCCCTTCCCCACTTCTTGTGCACTCTCTCCTATACTCTCTCTCTTTCTCTGATGTAAATAAATAAAATCTTTTAAAAAAAGAATTATTTTCTATTTCTATTCCCTCTTCTATTAAATAATTGATCTTATTTTATCTATTTCTTTCTTTTGGGGTATTTTCTTCATATTTATATTTGATTTACTTATGAACTTATGAATTCTGAATATCTATTATATTAGTTAAATATTTTCTTCTTTGTAGATTGATGCTTTATCTTCTTTATAATAATTTCTCAGCAAATTATCTTTTTTTGTTTTTTTAAAGATTTAGTTGAGAGAGAGGGAGTACATAAACAGGGAAAGGGGCAAAGGGGGATGGAGAGAGAGAATCCTTAAGTAGACTCCCTGCTGAGTGGGTGGTCCACCATGGGGCTCGATTCCAGGACCCAGAAAGCTGAAATCAAGAGACAACTGCTTAACTGACTGAGCCACCCAGGTGCCTCAAGCATTTTTAAAATTAAATTAAATGTATTAATATTTTCTCCTATGATTTCCACTTTTATGGATTGTTTAGAAAATTTCTAATTATTATAGATAATATGTCTTGTATTTTCTTCCTAAGGATTTTAAACTTAACTGTAGGTCTCGTTTTATTACAAACATGTTAAGCATATATTATATTGTTCAAGTCAGGTTATACTTTTTGCAACATTTTACTATGAAAACATATAACATTAAGAAACATTGAAAAAAGTTTTATAGTTAACATCCATATACAGCATATATCCACCACCTAAATACTATCATCATTATTATTTTATTTTGCTTTATCATTTATCTATCCATTAATTATTCCTTTATTCATCTATCAAACCATCTTATTTTCTAATGAATTTCAAGTGGTTCAGGTATGTTTCTTAAACATACCAGGTGGTTGAATTTCAAGTGGTTCAGGAAGTTTCTTAAATAACTTCACCATGAGTACCATTAACTAGAATTTAATATTTGTTCACAGATTTTTTTTTCCTTTGAGTTAAAATTGACTTGCAATGACATACAATGAAATTAGTATATAAAAGTATTTTAGTATATTAAATAATTTGGTGACACTTGACAAGTGCATATACCTATGTAATAAAAAAAGACAAAACTTTTTTTTGAGAGAGAGAGAGACAGAGAGAGAGAGAGAGAGAGAAAATGTGCAACTCGGGTGGGGCAGAGAGAGAGAGAATCTTAAGCAGGCTCCATGCTCAGCATGGATCTAGATACAGGGCTTGATCTCTTGAGCCTGAGATTATGAACTGGGCTGAAATCATCAAGACACTTAACTGACTGAGCCACCTAGGAACCCTATAAAATAATACTTTTAAGACATACAATACAGAAGCACCTGGGTGGCTCTGTGGTTGAGCATCTGCCTTCAGCTCTGGTCATGATCCCAGGGTCCTGGGATCGAGTCCCACATTGGGGTCCCTGTAAGGAGCCTGCTTTTCCCTCTGTCTATGTCTCTACCTCTGATGAATAAATAAATACTATCTTTTAAAAAAAGATATACAATATAAACAACATCCCATAAAATCCTCTCTTGCCTCTTTCTTGTCAATCTCTACTCCTAACACCATGGAACAACCACCATTCTGATTTTTTCTACCATATATTAGTGTTATCTGCTCTGGAAATTTATATGAATGGATTATACAGTGTGGAGCCTTTAGTGTCTAGCGTTTTTTTGCTCAGCATAGTACTTTTGAAATTCATCCTATATTGCATAAATCAATAATATTCTATATTTTATTGCTGAATAAAATTCCATTGCATGAATATATCATAATTTATTTAACCATTCACTTAGTTATATCCATGTGGGCAATTCCAGTTTTTCAATATTGTGACTAATCTCCTAAAACCATGTCTTCTAGTAGATAAGTTTTTACTTCTTTTGAGTAAATATCCTGGTGTAGAATTTCTGTGCTTTAGGAAGGGTGAATAGTTTTATATAAAATTATGAAACATTTTCCCAAGTGGTTGTACCATATTGTGTACTCACCATCAATATCTGAAGAGTTCTGGTTACTCCACATGATTATATTAGATCTTGAAATTAAGTAATGTAAATCCTCTTCTTTTTCAGGATGATTTTGAATATTATAAGTCCTTTGAATTTCCATATAAATTTTAAGATCAGTTGACAGTTTCTGCAAATATGCCTGCTGTCATTGAGATTGTGATTGCACTGAATGTAGAAATCAGTTTAAGGTGGATTGAAATAATAATAAAATTTAATTTTCTGATTCATAAAAATTGTATATCTCACAATTTATTTGAGTCTTTAATTTTATCAGTAATATTTTGTTGTTTTTAGTGTACAGGATTTTATGAATGTTTTGGGGTTTGATACTATTGTATTGGAATTGTTTTAACTTTCATTTTGCAATTTTTATTGCCAGTACATAAAATTATAATTGATTTTTGTATCTACTAATCTTTCAAAAGTGCTGTATTACTACACAAAGTTGTTTTGTAGACTCCCTAGGATTTTCTATGTAAGCAATCATATCAGTTGCAAAACAAAACAATTTTGATGCTTATTATTTCTTTTACCTGATTCATTGTAAGGCCAAATATAAGTGAGATAAGTGAGCGTAGCCATCTTTGCTCTTTCTCATTTTTAAACAGCTTATTGAAGTATAGTTTATAAAGAACTGTATATATTTGATGTGTACAATTTTATGGTTTTGTACATATGTTAATATATATGCTACCATCACCACAATCAAGGTAACAGATATATCCAACATCTTCCAAAGTTTTCTGTGTGCCCCCCCAAGATCTTTCTTTTTACATACTTAATGTGAGACTTATCCCCTTAAATTTTGAAGTGCACAATACCATATTGCTAATTATGGACACTCTGTTATATAACAGATCTCTAGAACTTATATTTTATGCATAAACTAAAACTAGCTAACTATAGCATTGAATAAAAACTGACCACTTCACTCACCCCCCAGACCCTGGCAACTGTTATTATATTTTTTGCAACTTTGAGTTTGACTATTTTATATGCTTCATGTAAGTGGAATCATACAGTATTTGTCTTTCTGTGATTGGCTTATTTCACATAGCATGATGTCCTCCAGGTTCATCCGGATTGTCACAAATGGTAGAATTTCCTCTTTTTTAAAGGCTGAATAATATTCCATCATATGTGTATATATGCCACATTTTCTTCATGCATTCATCTGTTGATGGAAATATGTTTTTCCGCATTATGGCTACAGTGAATAATGCTGCAATGAACATGGTTATCCAGATATCTCTTTAAGATATAGTTTCAGTTCTTTTGGATGAATGCCTTGAAGTGAGATTGCTGATCATATGGTAGTATTATGTTTAATTTTTTGAGAACACTTCTTATGATTTTTCATAGTTACTACACTGTTTTTCATTCTTATCAACAGTGTGAAACATTTTCAATTCTCCACCTTCTCACCAGCACTTGTTATATTTAGCTTTAAAAAAAAAAAACAGTCATCCTAACAGGTATGAGGTGATGTCTTATTATAGTTTTGATTTCCATTTCCCTGTTGATTAGTGATGTTGAGCATCTTTTCATATACCTTTTGATTATTTGTATGTCTTCTTTGGAGAAATGTCTATTCAGTTCCTTTGTCCATTTTTAAATTGGTTAATAAATTAATTTTTTGTTATTGAGTAATAGTAGTTTCTTATATATTTCTGATATTAACCCCTTATCAGGTATATGATTTACAAGTGTTTTCACCAAGGACATGAAAAACTTGTATGCTGAAAACTACAAAACACTGATGGAAGAAATTATAGAAGACACAAACAAATGGAAAGACATGCCACGTTTGTGGATTAGGAGATTTAATATTGTTAAAATGTCCATACTACCCAAAGCAACCTACAGATTCAATGCAATATTATCAAAACCCACTAGTGTTTTGGAAAGAAGTAGTGAAAACAATCCTAAAATGTATACAGAACCACAGAAGACCTCAAATACTCAAAACCATCTTGAGAAATAAGACCAAAGCTGGAGGCATCACATTTCTTGATTTCAGAATATATTACAAAGCTACAGTAAGTAAAACAGTATGTTACTAGCATAAATATAGACATATAGATCAGTGGAACAGAATTGACAGCCCAGAAATCTACTCACATTTATTTGGTCAACTGATTTTCTTTTTTTCTTTTTAATAAAAGGCAATTATACAAACACTTTACAAAATTATTTATTCATGAGAGACACAGGGAGAGAGAGAGAGAGAGAGAGGGAGAGAGAGAGAGAGAGAGGCAGAGAGACAGGCAGAGGGAGAAGCAGGGTCCATGCAGGGAGCCAGATGTGGGACTCGATACCGGTTCTCCAGGATCATGTCCTGGGTTGAAGGCAGGCGCTAAACCACTGAGCCACCCAGGCATCTCAGGTCAACTGATTTTCAACAAGAGGGCCAAGAATACAAAATGAGGAAAGTATCATCTCTTCAACAAATGCTGTTGGGAAAACTAGATATCCACATGCAAAAGAATGAATTTTTTTTACACGGACATTGGGTAAAAGCTTCATGGCATTGGTCTCCACAGTGATTTCAGGGATATGACTCCAAAACTATAGTCAATAAAAACATAAATAAATAAGTAGAATTATAACAAACTAACAAACTTTTGCACGATAAAAAAAAATCAACAGAGTGTTAAAGCAATCTATGGAAGTTAGTGAACATAATTTTGATAACTACGAAAGATAAGTGAAAGAAAATAAACACAGAGATAAGAAGAAAAGGACCAGGCTGTCTGCTTCTCCCCCTTCGACAGACAACTGCAACTTCTGGTACAGTACCAGCTGCATCCCTGAGACACAATGGAGAAGGTAAAAGTAAATGAATTTGGCCATATTCAGTGCCTGGTCACCAGGGCTGGTTTTAACTCTGGCCAAGCAGAAATTTTTGCCATCAATGACACTTGATTGACCTCATGTACATGGTCTACATGTTCTAGTATGATTCCACCCACAGCAAATTCCATGGCATAGTCAAGGCTGAGAACAGGAAACCTGTCATTAATGGAAAGCCCATCTCCATCCTCCAGAAGTGAGATCCTGCCAATATCAAATGAGTATGTGGTGGAATCCACTGAAATCTTCACCACTATGGAGAAGGCTGGAGCTTACTTGAAAGGTGGGGCCAAGGGAGTCATCATCTCTGCCCCTTTTGCTGATTCCCCCATGTTTGTGATGTATGTGAACCATGAAAAGTATGACAATACCTTCAAGACTGTCAGCAATGCTTACTGCACCACCAACTGCTTGGTCCTTCTGGCCAAGGTCATCCATGACAACTGAGCATCTTGGAGAGGCTCATGACGACAGTCCATGCCATCACTGCCACCTAGAAGACCATGGACAGCCCCTCTGGAAAGCTGTGGCATCATGGCCCAGGGACATCCCAGAACATCATCCCTGCTTCTACGAGCACTGCCAAGACTATAAGCAAGGTCATCTCTGAGCTGAATGAGAAGCTCGCTGCCATGCCTTTAGTATTCTCCCTCTGCCCCCAAAGTGTCAGTCTTGGATCTGACCTACCACCCAGAGAAAGCTACCAAATATGATGACATCAAGAAAATGGTAAAGCAGGCATCTGAGGGCCCTCTCAAAGGCATCCCGGGCTGCACTGAGGACCATGCTGCATCATGTGACTTCAAAAGTGACGCCCACTCTCCCATCTTTGATGCTGGGGCTGCATTGCCTCAATGACCTCTTTGTCAAGCTCATTAGGAAATAATGTCATTGTTATGACAATGAATTTGGCTGCAGCAACTGGGTGGTGAACCTTACAGTCCGCATGGCCAGGAGAAAGAAACCCCTGGACTACCAGCCACAGTGAGAGCAAGAAGAAGACCTTAGCTGCTGAAGAGTCCTTGCCCCAACTCATCATCCCTCAACACATTGAAGGGCTTGGGGAGCCCTCCCTTGTCATGTACCATCAATAAAGTACACTGTACCCAGCCAAAAAGAGAAGAAAAGGAGCAGTACACAACACTACTGTAAGTGAACACTAGTAGACACAATTAAAGAACTACAGGACTGAATCATATCTGGCATCTACTAAAGAGGCAGATTGCTTTTGAAGTTTGAACATTCCACTATGCCTGAACAGAAGTGTAGTAACATAATGTTACTACATATCTTTTACCTAAATAAGATTATCTACCAAAACAACAACAACAACAAAGTGGAGTTAAGCAAAAAACTGCTACATCCCTCATCCAAATACAATTATTTATATATCAGCAATTGGCTAGAGAGCAGTGGAATATTGCATTAAAATTTGTTAAACACAAAAATTGAAAGCAACTGTATCTTATTCTATATAATTTAAAAAATTATAGGTACTTTAGATAAGTAACAAGATGGTGCTTTACAAAATAATAGTGCATGAAAAGAAAAATTTCAAGAGTTAAGAATTGTGGAAACAGGAAAAATAAATTTCATAGGTAAGAGAAAATAGAAGCTTTTCTTAAAAGCCACAGACTCTGTGGGATGTGGATAGTAAAAAGTAGTAGAGTTGAGCTTCCCAACTTTGTTTTTTGAAGTCAAAAAGGACTTTGGAAAGTCAAAATGATTTCTAAGATCACATGAGCTTAGCAACTGTTGAGTTGAACCAAATTAATAGTCTTGAGGACTTTTCAGATGCTGTAATAAACAAAATAGCAGTGTATATGATCAAAAATAGATGATAAAGTATGAGAATCCTTTATCCTTACTTAGCTACATAATGCTACCCATTAATCCATTCATTAAACAGAATGCCAATTAATATGCTTATTATTAGATAACAAATTTTTCTGGAATTACGATTTGGAAAGGACTGCTGTGAAAAGTATGAATTACCACAGATAACAAACATTAGTTAATCTTTGCAATCAAACCATGTAGCCACGTACGATGCCCATTTCTCTCTTGGACAAAAATGAGAACTCGAATATAGCCATAAGTTGTATTTAAAATTACCAGCTTATGATTTGACTCCTTAAGTGATGTTTAAGTGTTGTTGGTTTTTTTTTATTCAATGCTTTATTTAAAGAAATAGCTTAAATTATAATTCTTTCTATTCAATGTGCTTGGATGAGAGGCATAGTTTAAAATGTCAGTTTCTGAAACTGAACTAAAGAGAAAAAAATAATCACAACAAAGCAACAACTGGGAACTTAATAGTTCTGTGGCAGCAGCTGCAGCTGTCTGAGAGACACACCATGGCTGTGCTGTCCATCACTGTCACCAACATGGACTTCATCTTACCCTGGCTAACATGGTGGTATTCAGTAGGGTGTTTCAGAAACCAAGATTGCTGACCCAGGCTGAGGAGTAGCTATGCTGTAGTGGATGGCCAATCTCTAGGAGCATCTGCTTACTTTTGGAAAGAGGCAAGGCTGATGCTACCTTTTGCCCTGGATTCAAGAGACTAAAGTTCTAAGTGAATCTGGGCTTTCTGAGATCAAATTTTTGGAAATGACAGAAGTTATTAACTATCTCTATGGGGATTCAGAGCAGTAGAAGATCTGTGACCCATTCCAGAAGTCCTCTGAGGAAGAGAGAAGCATTTGGAGTTTTGGAGGCAGGGAGTCTTTTGATCCCAGAAGTACTTCAATGTCTGGAAGTGGTTCCCAGGACATGAGAGATTTGCTGCACAAAAGCATGTGGATGGTAGTCCACTCAAGGAAAGAAATTTGAATTTTCTTGGTAACTGAATAGCTTTACTTCTGCCTTATAAGAGGAGTTAAAAAATTAAATCACAGAATGGATTAAAATAAAATGAGGCATTTTTTTTTTCTTTAAAAAGAAGGTTCCATTACTTATTAAACAGAGGATGGGGCAGGTGAACATAGAGTAGTAAAATTTATGTATCCAGTAAAACTGGATGATGTGGGGTATAAAGGATTATGTATGCAATGGTCTGTGACAATGTAGGAAGCAAGATGAAGCATACAGTAGGCTGAGCTTTAGCATGTTTACAGTCATGCTGTTGCTCATGCTTCATGCCATGCCTTTGCTCCTGCATCTTCCTTATCTAGCTGGGAAACCCTATTCATCAAACATCAACTTCACAGAGCCTCAATTACCTTCTCAGGAAATGTCAGTTCCTCTGGTCTCTATACCTTTGGGGTACTTCGTACACCAAAAAAAAAAAAAAAAAGATTCCTAATATTGTCACTCAAATATAAGCAAAATGTGAAGAAATATGTGAAGAAATACAGTGAATTAATTACTCTTGCCCTAGCACATAGCTAATCATGGTATAATAAAGTATTAGACTTAAGTATGTTCAGGGACACAATATGAATATCATGAATGAAAATAAATTGTGTAGAGAGAAAAGGACTCGATATATAACCCAAGAGAAGCTTTCTGGCATCTCTTTCATTAGTTATATTTGATTAATCGATTATGGCATATAAACAAGGCTGTGTTTTTTTTTAAAGATTTTATTTATTTATTCGAGAGGGAGAGAGATAGAGAGAGAGAGAAGCAGAGAGAGGCAGAGACACAGGCAGAGGGAGAAGCAGGCTCCATGCAGGGAGCCCAACCTGGGACTCGATTCCGGGTCTGCAGGATTGGGCCCTGGGCTGAAGGTGGTGCTAAACCACTGAGCCACCCAGGCTGCCCAACAAAGCTGTGTGTGTTTTTTTTTAATGTTTTTTTTTATATAAATTAATTTTTATTGGTGTTCAATTTACCAATATACAGAAAAATACCCAGTGCTCATCCCGTCAAGTGTCCACCTCAGTGCCTGTCACCCATTGCCCCCCACCCCCCGCCCTCCTCCCCTTCCACCACCCCTAGAGTGGGGAAAATTAACAAGGCAGGAAACAACAAATGTTGGAGAGGATGTGGAGAAAGGGGAACCCTCCTGCACTGTTGGTGGGAATGTGAACTGGTGCAGCCACTCTGGAAAACTGTGTGGAGGTTCCTCAAAGAGTTAAAACTAGACCTGCCCTACGACCCAGCAATTGCACTGTTGGGGATTTACCCCAAAGATACAGATGCAATGAAACGCCAGGACACCTGCACCCTGATGTTTCTAGCAGCAATGTCCATAATAGCCAAACTGTGGAAGGAGCCTCGGTGTCCATCGAAAGATGAATGGATAGAGAAGATGTGGTTTATGTATACAATGGAATATTACTCAGCAATTAGAAACGACAAATACCCACCATTTGCTTCAACGTGGATGCACTGGAGTGTATTATGCTGAGTGAAGTAAGTCAATCAGAGAAGTAAAAACAGTGTATGTTCTCATTCATTTGGGGAATATAAATAATAGTCAAAGGGAATATAGAGGAAGGGAAAAGAAATGTTGGGAAATATCAGGGAGACAGAACATAAAGACTCCTAACTCTGGCAAAGCTGTGTTTTAATGGAAGTTTATTTAAAAAAATATGGGGCAAGCTATATTTGGTCCTTAGGCTATCGTTTGCTGACACCTGTACAGAAGATAGAATTTTATTTTTATTTTATTTTATTTTATTTATTTTATGTTTTTAATCAGAAGATAGAATTTTAATTAAAAATTTGCAATATCTGCTTTAGTAAATCTATAATTTTTGCATAGGTTGTAATGATCTAAGTAAAATGTCATCAGTCATATGTGAACATTGTAAAAATATTCTTTTACACAAGGGAAATATAAATGATTGGTTCTATAACAGCAGCCATAGAGAAAACTACCACAGTGGAAAGTTAGTTATTTGAAAAGATAAAAAAAATTGAGAAACTCTATAAAAATGTGAAGGAGAAAGAAGAGAGAAAGGAAATGACAGTATTAAGAATTAAACTTGGTATATCACTATATGTGAAAGGATAAAATGAGAATACCACATAACTTACAGCAATAATTAAGTGAAAGAAAAAAATCTCTAAGGAAAACATAGATTAATGAAAACAAAAAAATAAATGGAAAAGTTGAATAGTCTTAATAGTTTTATATCTAACAAAAGACTGAATTAGTAAATAAAAAAATTCTTACACAGATTTCCACATACGGATGCTTTTGCTAGTGAAATGTTTATAGAAGAAAAAATGCCAGTTTTCACTAAGCATTCTTAGGACATAAAGGACAAATCCCTTCCCAGTGATTTTTTAAAATAAATATAAAAATATTTCCTTTACACTGTCCCTCAATAATGTCTTGGTTGAGCCCCTACTTTTCGGTACATGCTGGGATCCTTCATCACACTATTTTTGACAAATTCCATAAGATTTCAGTTACTCTCGATTACTACAATGGTATAGTTTTCATACTTAGAACACAGACTTTTCTATTAAAATTTCCAATCTTGAGCTTTATTCAGAGACTAGAGCACAGGTCATCTCCACTTATAATACGTTGGTAAATAGGTGGAATGAACTGGGAGAGATGCCCCTTGCCCCCTCTAAGATCTTGGGCTCTCTGCTCTTGGGCTCTGAAAGGGGATATAAGGAACAGAAGTCTCTTTTCATGGCTAATCAGTCAGTGTTGAGGAGGAATTCCAGGACTCACATGGCTCTGTCTGCTTGCCTGGTAGCCTCTGGTGAAGTAACTGTTTCTATAAGGATGGTGAATGGCCTTCCTTGGAATCGTGTTCAATTTCACCTCCACCACTGAGAACGGTTCCACTCTGCCAGTAGTTTCAGTCTTTTTCCTGGATTGATTATCCCGCTGATTTTGAAATGTCTCTGACTCCTGTTCCTTCACAACCATTGTGTTTCTTCACATAAACAACAGAAACCACTAGACTTCTCTTCCACAACCTCTAAAATACATGAAGATACTTATGCTCGTTTCCTGTCACAGATTATGTTCCCCAGAAAGCAGACACTGAGGAGGATACATGTATGCAGAAAATCTACTGGAGAGTGTTTCAGAATCATCAACCAAGATGAGAGAACAGGTAGATACTGGTACTATGATTTTTATAATTTTCTAATTAGAAAGACCTCTGATTGTTCATTTCTACTATGTCCCATTGTTTCCTCAAGTCTCACTTCCTTTTGCATAAAGCTGAGCACATCCATGTTGGGGGAATCTTCAACACGTGGCCAATAGGGTCTACTCTGCAGGAGAAGAGGCACTTCCTAATAATATTCAGAGACCAGAATATATTTAATATTAAAACCTAAGTCATTACAAGACAAGAATCTTATAGACCAATTTTCCTTAGAAATATAGTCTCAAAAAATCCTTGGCAAAATATTGGGAAGTAGAATATAGCAAAACATGGGATGAAAAATATATAATGACCATTGGAATTGAATTCAAGAAATCAAGATTGTTTAATGATCAAAAATTCAATCAATGTAATTTTCCACATTAACAAAGTTAAAGAGAAAAAAACAATCGCTCATCACAAAGATTTGACAAAAATCATATGGTAAAATTCACACTTCATTCACAATAAAATTTTTCAGAAAAGTAGGAGTTGAAAAGAACCTCTGCAATCTAAAAAAGTACCTCTTTAAAAACAAACAAAAAACAGCTAACATTGTAGGTAATGGTAAAATACTGAATATTTCCCCTTTGTGATTGAGAAGGAGAGAGGGCCTAATATTGTCACTTCTATTAAATAATGTTTCTAGGAGTATTAGCTAGTGCTGTAAGGTGAGGATAAAAAACATAGAGATTAGAATGGAAGAATTAAAACTGTGTTTATCACAGAAGATATTATTGTATTGAAAATCTTTAAGAAACAAACAAGAAAATCTTTAAGAAACTTATAAAATCACTACTAGATTTAGAGTAAAGGATATTGGTAAGAATGTAGGATAAAATCTAATAGTGACTCACCTAGTAAAAGCGAAATGTATTTTATAGAGTTGCAAGCATCCAAAAGCAAATGAACAGATGTGCATCTATCTTTCATCCAAATGGAGAGGGAAATACTTCAGTATTTCATTATTAACTCTGGTGTTTATCATGTTCTGAAGTTTTAGTTTTCAAGTTAGGCAACTCACTTTATTTTTTTTTTAATTTATTTATTCATGAGAGACAGAGAGAGAGAGGCAGACACACAGGCAGAGTGAGAAGCAGGATCCATGCAAGGAGCCCGATGTGGGACTCAATCCTGGGACCCCGGGATCACACCCTGAGCCTAAGGCAGATGCTCAACCACTGAGCCACCCAGGCATCCCAAGCAACTCACTTTCTATTCCTATTTCACTGCAGGTTTTTATAATAAATAAATAAATACTAAATATTATAGAATGCTTTTTCTAATTCTAGAGAAATGATGTGATTTCTTCCTTTTTTGGCTTATGTGTTGAATTAATCTTATTAACTTTCCAACCAAACTTGAATTTCTGGGAGAAAAAAAACAAACCTAGACATGATACATTATCATTTGCATGTATTGCTGAATTTGGCTGAATGATTCTGTGTCTATGATTTTCCATCTACACCCAAGATCTACACCCATCCTTATCTCCAAGATTGAAATCGGCATCTAATTTTCCTTTCTCATGCTGACCTTGTTGGGTTTTGGTGTCAAGTTTATATTTATCTGAGAGTATCTCTACCCCAATTTTCTATTATTTAGAAAAGTTTCTATAAGTTTAGAATTATTTCTTATTTGAATTATGTTAAATTTACCCTAAAATCCCTCTTTATGACTATTCAATTTCTTGAATATTGACTATATAATTCAGTTGTCAACTGAAGACCTAATCACACATTCATGGAACCCAATGAGCCTCAGGCAAGATTGAAAAAAATTCTACCCCTAGAAGCATATAGTGAAACTGCAAAAAAATGTTAAGATACAAAGAAAAATCACTAAAACTATCTAGAAGGAAAAAAAAAAAAACTCTTCAAATGACTATTGACTTCAATTTCTTTCTCTCTTTCTTTCTCTCTTTTCTTTCTTCTTCTTTCTTCCTTTCTTTCTATTTTTATTAAGATTTTATTTATTTGATATAAATAGAGAGAGCACAAGCAGGAGGCGCAGCAAGGAAAGGGGCCAGCTGACTCCCTGCTGAGCAGGGAGCAGGATATGGGGTTAGATTCCAGCACACTAAGATCATGACCTGAGCCAAAGGAAAGTGAGCCACCCAGGTGCCCCTCAATTTCTTTAATAGTCATAATATTATTAATGTTTTCTATTTTTATAGTCATTTCTACAAGCAATATTTGTTCTAAATTTAAGTTGTGACATAAATATTTTCATAATACATAACTGGGGGGGCACTTGACAGGATGAGCACTGGGTGTTATTCTGTATGTTGGTAAATTGAACACCAATAAAAAAATAAATTTATTAAAAGAAAAAAACAATGATATTCAAAATATTTTAAGACGATAAAACAACATAAAGATAAAAACAACATAAAGATATTTATAAATAAATGACACTGAAATACTCAGTTTTAGTAATGTAAATAGTAATTTAGCACCATAATTTACTAATATATATATTAGTAGTTTTATATATATATCTATTTGTGATTATATATATATATATATATAAAACTACTAATTCAGTCATATAAGTTATTAGTGTAAATTATTGATCAAATCATTCTAATATAATCCAATTCTTTTGTTGATTTTTGGGAATATTAGTGTCATCTTTTGTTTAATATGGCTGTTACTAATTCATGAGACTCATTAAACTGATATTCATACCATCATTTGTAGCCTCCACAGTAACAGCTTTTCCTAATATCATTAGTGAAGAAACAACAATTCTATTTAATAACAGTCATTTAATAATAACAAATCTCTTATAATAGAGCTGTAAGAGAGATACTCAATATCTTATTTCTCTAAGTTACTATATTTGTTTCCTCGGGCAGCTCCACAAAGTGTCACCAACTAAATGGCTCAAAACAACAGAAATTCATTGTTTCATGCCTCTGGAGACTAGAAGTCCAATATCATGGAGTGAGAAGGAGTAAGCTCCCTCTGAAAATTGTAGGAGAATCTTCCCTTGCCTTTTCCTAGTTTCTGGTGATTTGCTGGCAAACTTTGGAATTTCTTGGTTTGCAGTTGCATTAGCTCTATTCTCTGCCTTTGCTTTGGTAATTTCCTGTGTCTCTGTATCTTCACATGGTCATTTTATCAGGGCGCCTGTCACATTGGTGTCCACTCTATTACACTGTGAACACATCTTTCCTAATGAAGTTTGCAACAACCATATATGAAATGTTATTGTATTCTTTTTGAGCAACATAATTCAACCTGTAAGAGTCACCAGCTTATTGTTTTGGATTGTGTGGTAAAATTTGTTTATACCTAATTCCTCAGCTAGTTGAGATACACCATGTTATAATTTAGGTATGGCTCCACTGACCCCGGGCTTTACCTTCCGTTCTGACAGTTGAATTGTCACTCCTTTTGGGGGTATTTTTGTCTTTTTTCCTTCTGGATACTTTCAGAGGTTTCTTTTTTTGTATCTAATCTTTTTGCAGTTTCACTATATGCTTCTAGAGGTAGAATTTTTTTCATCCTTGCCTGGAATTCACTGGTTTTCATGAATATATAACTAGGTGTCTTCACAGATTCTGTTTTGTCCTTTTACTTTTCCAGAATTTCCAGAATTCCTGTTAGGCATATGTCAGATGTTTAATCTCCTTTCTCCATAGTCCTTAGTTCACAAAACTACTGCTTCCTTGCCCCTCTGTGCTGCAGTCTACATAATTTATTTTGAACAATTCTCCAGTTCTTTCTCTCTTCAGAATTTTCTGATCTTTATATTTTTAAATAAAAGTTTTAAAATTTAAATTTAGTTCATAATTTTATACTTTTTTTAAAGATTTTATTTATTTATTTATTTATTTATTTATTTATTTATTTATTCATGAGAGACAGAGAGAGAGTGAGAGAGAGAGAGAGAGAGAGAGAGAGGCAGAGACACAGGCAGAGGGAGAAGCAGGCTCCATGCAGGGAGCCTGATGTGGGATTCGATCCCGGGTCTCCAGGATCACACCTGAGGTGAAGGCAGCGCTGAACCGCTGAGCCTCCCGAGCTGCCCCATAATTTTATTTTTTTTTTTTTATTTTTTTTTTTTAAATTTTATTTATTTATGATAAGTCACACAGAGAGAGAGAGAGAGAGAGAGGCAGAGACACAGGCAGAGGGAGAAGCAGGCTCCATGCACCGGGAGCCTGACATGGGATTCGATCCCGGGTCTCCAGGATCGCGCCCTGGGCCAAAGGCAGGCGCCAAACCGCTGCGCCACCCAGGGATCCCTGCCCCATAATTTTATACATGTGATTATGTTTTCATTTCTAGAAGTTGTATTAATTTAGTTTCTCTTTAAGATCTGATGATTTCCAGTGTTTCCAATTTCCTGTTAATGTATTATATTGTATTGTGTTGTATTTCTTTAAATATAGTGACCATGTTTATATTATGGTTATTTGATTATTTCTAAAATATCTAAAAAATTTGGCTGGTTGATTAGTCATATCTATTGTTTGGTGCTAACAATAATGCTTTGTTAAATACCCTTATTGAACTTTTTGCTTTTCTCATAACAATAGTTATGAAAATTCACCTAGGTACACAATAGGAAATTCATTTAGCATAGACATGCATACCTTCAGTGTAGAATGACAGGATTACTCATCTAGAAAACTTTATTACATTTATGACTAAGGTTTTTAAATACCCAGGAAATGGCAACATGGGTGGCAAGTTCTTATGAGGAGTAGGGGTTATAATTTCATAGCATTTTTTCTCTGGTTTTTCTTAGCACCTAGACAACGTTCCCTGCAGTCATTCGGCTCTATGGCATATTTGCTGTCAGATGGCCCTTGACCAGAGAGTGCACTCCTTTGTACTTCCTATTTAAGCACCTTTGGTTTGTCCTTTTTTTACTGAGCACTCAAGTTAGTGATTTCTAGGTTCTGAAAATATTCTCAGGTTAAAAAAGTTTAATACTCTCCTTACTTCCTAGACTCCTGCTTTACATTAGATATTTGTACAATTATTTCTTCCTCTCTTAGCTATAATTTGACGTTGTAAGAAGCTGTTAAAATATATGTAATCCAGAATTTTAGTTGTTTTCAGAAAAAGGATTAGTCAAAATACTATTTCAGTCTTATTACTGAACATATTATTCTTGTTTATTTTTTTATCAGATAACTAATAAAAAATCTGAAGCAAAGAAATAAATGCATATGTACCAAGCCATAAACAGTCACCTACATGAGCCCTATTTAATAATTTTCTTTTATGTAGTCATACAAGACACCAAACATAACAAGGCAGTAGCTAGATTATACATTTTAATTATTTATATAATTTTGTAATAAATAATTTACATTAAACATACTGAAAAAATGTTTTAAGGAGGATCGGTAAAATTTATATAGAAAGTTGGCGACAAAGCTAAAATAAAAAAATATTCTGGCCTTTTATTTAGATATTTCTTCTAACCATAAATTGTAAAGAATATTTAGCTACATTAATCATTCATTAAATTATGAAAAGCATTAGTATTTCTTGAGAATGAAAGATGTTTATTTTTAAAAAAATTTTTAATTTATTTATTTATTCATGAGAGACACAGAGAGAGAGAGGTAGAGACATAAAGGGAGAAGCAGGCCAATGTGGGACTCAGTCCCCAGATCTGGGATCACACGCTGAGCCAAAGGCAGGTGCTCAACCATTGAGCCACCCAGGAATTCCAAAAGATGTATACTTTAAATGGGAAAGAACTGACATGTGGAAGACAGAAACTTCATGAAAGTAGTTATCCCCTTGAAATATTTTTGGCATCATAGATATTAAACATTCATTATAGAAATAGTGTTGTGAAAAGTTTCTGTGAATGCATTCCACCAATCATTGACCTATTCCAAATGCATTTTTTAGACATCCATTAAGCATATCTTTCAGGAAGTTTTCCCTCTTCAACCCTCTTGTCTCCCCCACTGTGTTATTCTTTATGGTGTTATTATTTTCTTTTATTTAAAATATTTTATCAGGGCGCCTGGGTGGCTCAGTGGTTGAGTGTCTGCCTTCAGCTCAGGGTGTTATTCTGGGGTCCCGGGATTGAGTCCCATGTCTGGTTCCCTGCATGGAGCCTGCTTCTCCCTCTGCCTGTGTCTCTGCTTCTCTTTCGCTATATCTGTCATGAATAAATAAACAAAATCTTTAAATAAATAAATAAATAAATAGAAGATTTTATCTATTTATTTAGAGAGAGCATATGAGTGGGGGAAGGGCAGAGAGAGAGAGAAACTCAAGCAGACTCCATGCTGAGTGTAGTGCCTGATACAGGGCTTGATCTAGTGACCCTGGGATCATGACCTGAACTGAAACCAAGAGTCAGATGCTCAACTGACTCAGCCTTGCAGGAGGTCTGCTGTCCCTATTTTCTTTCATAAACTTAATCAACACCCAATCATAAGTATTATTGCTTTATTTTTATTATATCCCAGAAATTTAGTAAGCATTTCATTGCATTATTTAATTTAAAAACTAAAAGAGATCTGAGAGTTAATCTTTTACTAACACATTTTAAGGTGAGGGAAATGAGTTAAAAAACCAGTCTAATGTCACACAGTTAATGAACTGAAGATATTAACTGAGTCTTGTCTGATCTCAAAGACAGATGCTTTGCTGCCTCCATAGTAATAGATGTGTGGTACCTTTAAAGAGAATTAAAAAGTAAAAAATGAGTTTAACAGCATCACACCAATAAGTTCTCCCTCCTACACACATACATATTCACAAAAATCTCTTTTTCACTACTGTCATCCAACTGAAGCCACCAACCAGTGATCAGTGATTCCGTTTTAAGTTGCATCACCTTCAGAGAAATAGTGCAGAAGCCAGAAAGTAATTTAAAAGGAATTTCAGTCTTTACTCACACGTGCCAAAAACATTGCTGGAACTCTTAAGTCATAGTCCTGCTAAATACTTCAAATATTCTCTTTTCTTATCTTCCCGAATTCTCTTAGATACTTCTCAGAGTTTCTCCTTCCTCTCCTTTATTATACAGATTAGCAAAATTTCACATGGCTTTTCCTTGTGGACCTCCTTCTACCTCTACGGTCTTTACTTTCTCTTTTGTTTTCAAATTCTGAACTGGAATATTTGCATTAGGCTGTGAAGGAGAGTCTACCTTCTGGGAAATGAAAGAGGTTAGATATACATGCATGTGTGTGTGTGTGTATGTGTCTGCTATAAAACATAATTTGGGTGTGGTAATGCCTAAAATAGAAAAAAATCTTAAAAATAAAAAGAAAAAATCTAGAGTAGGGGCTGAAGAAAAAAATGAGCTTGAAGTTGCTGTGGCCATTTTGCTTATTTTACAGGAAAGCCTTATGAATAAATAAAGTGACTGAATCTAAACTACAATTTCTTCTCTGCAGAAAGGTGACCATGGCAAAGGATATGTTCTTTAAGGCATTTCTTCTGCTAAAACCCTAAGTGTTCTTCCCTCTCTATTTTAACTGTGTAAGCAATTCCATAATATATACAATTCATAGATATTACAAATGAATAATTTATTGTATAATGCAGCTACTTAAGAAAATATTTAATGGCATTTAGTATAAAGTTAGACATTTACTCACCAAATCCTGACAGTATATCTCCTAGGTTCTTAACTAAAAAAGAAAAAAGGAAAACTGCAGGCACACACAAACAGATTTGTAAATGTTTATAGTGCCTTTATATGAATAATGGCTCCAATACAAAAACAACCTAAATGTTCAACAAATGATAAATTAATAAATCTTAATACTTCACACATTAGAACTCTACTCAGTCCTTAAAAGGAATAAGCTACTGACACATACAGTGATATGCTTGAATCTCAAAAGTATTATGCTAAGTGAAAGAAGCCACCTAGTCACAGAAAGTAAATAACTATATGATTCCATTCAATGACATTCTGAAGATTCAAAATTATAGAGACATAAATTAGATGTGTGTCTCCCAAGGTCTAGGGTTAGGTAGGAGATTAGCAACACAGGGGCTGAAGGGAGTTCTTTGGAGTCACGGGACTATTATATATTTTGATAGTAGTGGTAGTAACATAGATTTCATTTGTAAAAAAATAAAAAATAAAAATGAAATTTTTAATTTGTCACATATATAAATGTGTGTATTAATGTATATCTTCAAACTATTTAAAATATTTTTGATATTATCTCTAGATACACTTTTAACTCAGATAGAATAATTATCAACAACTCCAAAGTTTTCCAAATTCTATAGTATTCCTTGAATTAAGTTTAGGAAGCTTCCTAAACTTCCTAGTTTTCTGGTCCCTTGTGTTTTATTTAACATATTTTTACCACAGCACCCTAAAGCTATGAAATTCTTTTCTTACATAAATGTTTAAAATGGAGAGCCGCAATCCACTTTGTGGTGCCTGAGTGGAAGAGTGCTTTCACAACACAGGAATACTTGGGCTTGCCTCTAATGAGCAAAATTGTACCACTGGACTAGGATTTGAAGAAAATGAAAGCCCCTGTCTTCTTGGTCATATTCCCTTAACAATAGAACAACTGGAAGTAGTTTCAGTAACTACAACCTGGGACATGGGAGGATTGAGTGTAAAGTGAACAAAGTTATGACTCAAATCTCACAGATTTGCTGCTCTTACCCAGATTTCATAGATTTTCTTGAATAAATTGTTTCTCAAATTATTTATGCAATAGGACAATTTCCAGATAGTTTATATAGCTATTATTATTGTTTAAAATAATTTTCACATGCAAAAAAAACAAAAAACAAAAAACGTTATTTGCTGGGGAAAGGGTTTACTGAGCTCCTCACATTGCCATTCTACAAGTCCAGGGCAATTTTTATTGATCTTCAGAGACTTCAAAGTTTCATAATTAGTCATGTTCATATACTGCTAGGGAATAATTGTGAGAATGATTCTAACTAATTGGCACACATATAAGCTAAAAAGTACTTCTCAACTCTGGTGGCACATGACTCCTATTTAAAATACACTGATGTGTTCTACACATCAGTGGAGCTATTAAAACAACCTGGGGAACACAACTACCCCCAAGATATTCTAATTCAACTGTTCTGGATAGGACCTAAGTATAAGCAATTTAAAAATAATTCCCACAGTGACCCTAAACCGGAGTGTTTTGAGAACCACAGAATTAGACATTTTAGAGGCAGTCATGGATCAGATTCATACTTGAAACTATGTAACTTTTATGCTTTCTTCCAACACTTTAAATTAAGATACAAACTTTCTGAGGAAATCTCTGTAGTAAGCAGTTATCCCTTCTTCTTTACACCATTATAAATAACTAAATAATGAAAAGAACCCAGAGAAAAAAGTTTAAATTGCTTTGGTTTGATAAAGGCATGACTCACTCAAAATAAATATTTTCTTCTCAGCCTTCTGATATATATAGTCATCTATGCAAACATGATATTATTTATAAACCTATTCAGAGATGACATTTATTACAGCAAGTAACATGTGTTGGTGGAACTTAGTAAATTTCATGCCTGCACAATATGGCAACCAGATATCTTTTGGTTACATTATGACAAGCATTGTCTAAAAGAGATCTGGAAGCCTATAAAAGGCTTATGGTGAAAAATACAGGAAAGCCATGCTATGATCCAGGTAGAATTATTTTCCTGACTTTCTGTAGGAACCTCCATTATCACCTAAAGTGGATCTGACTAAGAAACTTCCAAAGGTTATGGTCTTAATGTATCCAAAATAAAAAGAAAATTAAAAGCAATATTTTTAGAAACCTTGCTTTAATGATTACACTATTCCTCCCAGGAGGATGGGCATTTCATTTTACAATTGCAGCAATTGTTAGTTTCTTCTATGTGATTTTACCTAATTATATAAGTAGACTATGTTTTATATGAGATTATTATCGTTAGTGTGACAAATTTTTTTCTAGGTTTCAGTTTGTAAAGAATTTACTAGTAAAATCTGTTTTTTTTTAATTCTTTGATCCTTTAAAAAGTGTTAATCAACACTGTGACAAGACTGTACAATACTATTATCTTGTAACATTTGGATAATTACCAGAAATGATTTAAAGTTTAATAAGAAACCAACATGTTGTGATCTACATTGGAAGAAATCATTGAAAGTTAATGTTAAAGGCAAAATATTTTTCATCATTCTTGCCACTACCATTTTGAAAAGGAGGGTAAGTTATTTATGTGCTGATATATTGAGGACATATTTTCACTCAGTCTTTTTTCATGTCTCCTAAACATCCCAAGCATGTTGGTAAAATAACTAATGTATAATAACTTAAATGATATAAAATGTGAAATAAAATAAAAATTTGAATTCTAAAGACAATGGTTTTAAAACCAAAATAATAACAGAAACAGAAGTAAACAAACCCACTCAAATTTAACAATTCACAAATTTCAAAACATTAAAGTTGTAAAAGCTTGAGCCAAACATGACTTTAAGAGGTTGTCTTCATTCCTTATATGCACATTGTTAAAACATTATTATGTCTTGGTTTCTTGCTTTTTTTTCACCTTCACATCCCAAAATACTGACAAGTTCTTTTGACTCATTCTCAAAAATCTCTTATAATCTTCTTCCCATCTTCTTCCAACTGGTTCATTCTTTAAAAAAAAAAAAATTATTTATTCATGAGAAACAGAGAGAGAGAGAGAGAGAGAGAGAGAGAGAGAAAGGCAGAGACACAGGCAGAGGGAGAAGCGGGCTCCATGAAGGGAGCCTGACTTGGGCCTCAATTCCGGGACTCCAAAATCATGCCCTGGGCAGAAGGCAGGTGCTAAACCGCTGAGTCTCCCAGGGGTCCCCCAACTGCTTCATTCTTGGTATAGCAGAGTTAACTAATGGAAAACAAGGATTCATATATTTGATTGCCCCTTTCATAAGTTGTTGAATCGATCTTTGACGAAGAAGTAAAGACAATTCAATGGAGATATTTTTTCCCAATAGATAATGCTAGAACAGCCATATATTCACATGCAAAAATAAATAAATAAATCTTGGTGAAGATCTTATACCCTTCACAAAAATTAACTCAAAATGGATCATGTGTCTAAATGTAAAATACAAAACTATAACACTGGTAGAAGATTACATAGGAGGAAAGTCTAGCTGACTTTGAGTTTGATGATGACTTTTTAAGATAGAACAGCAAAAACATAATCCATGAAAGAGAAAATTTATACAATGGACTCTATTAAGATTAAAATTTTTGTTCTGCAAAAGACACAGAAATGAGAGAATGAAAACAATCTACTGACTGGGAGAAAATCTTTGCAAACACATATCTGCAAAAGTCTAGTATCCAAAATATGCTAAAAACTCTTGAGTAAATACTTACTTGTAAGAATAAGAATAAGAAATTAAATAATTCAATTAAAAAGTGAACACAATATTTGAACAGAAAATATGTTCATCTTACAAAAAAATACAGATGGCATATGTTTATGAAAAGATGATCAATATCATAATATGTCATCAGAGAACTACAAATTAAAACAATAATATACCATTACACGTTTATTAAAGAGGCCAAAATCCAAAACACTGACAACACCAAATGCTGACAAAGATGTGGAGCAATAGCAATTTTCATCTATTGCTGGTGGGGATGCAAAATGGTACAGACTCTATGGAAGGCATTTTGACAGTTTCTTATGAAATTAAACTACTCTTAACTTTAAAAAATCTAGCAATTTCACTTCTTGCTATCTAGTTAAATGAGTTGAGAACTTCTGTTATTGCATAAACTTGCACAAGAATATTTATAGCAGATTTATTTTTAATTGCCAAAACTTAGAGGTAACCAAGATGTTCCTCAATGAGTAAATGGACAATCAAGACAATGAAATATTATTCAGAAATACAAAAAGAAATGAATTATTATTCCACAAAAAGACATGGAGGAAACTTAAATGCATATTGCTTAAGTGAAAGAAGACAATATGAAAAGGTTACATAATGTATGATGCTAACTATATGGCATTCTGGAAAAGGCAAAACTATGGAGACAATAAAATGATTAGTGATTGTTAGGGGCTCTGGGCAGGAGGAAGGGATATTTAGGGATATGAAACTATTTTGTATGACACTGTAATGGCGGATACATGCCATTATACATTTATCAAAACATATAGAGTATACAACACAGAGGGTGAACCTTAATGTAAACTATGGAACTTGTTAATAATGATGTAATGATTTTTGCTCATCAATTACAACAAATAGAGCACACTAATTCAAGATGTTAATAATAAGGCAAACTGTGTTAATAATAAGGCAAGGTGGCAGGGGGAGTTGAGAAAAACTCCACTTCCTACTAAACTTTTCTGTAAATCCCAAAGTGTTCTAAAGTCTATTAATTGTTTTGAAGGGGATCCCTGGGTGGCGCAGCAGTTTGGCGCCTGCCCTTGGCCCAGGGCGCGATCCTGGAGACCCGGGATCGAATCCCACGTCGGGCTCCCTGCATGGAGCCTGCTTCCCTCTCTGCCTCTCTCTCTCTCTCTCTCTCTGTGTGACTATCATGAATAAATAAATAAAATCTTTAAAAAAAAAATTGTTTTGAAAAAGTTCCTAGTGGCTTTTAACTGCTTTTTTTTTTTTAATGCTTTAAAACAAAATTTGAGCGATCCCTGGGTGGCGCAGCAGTTTGGCGCCTGCCTTTGGCCCAGGGTGCGATCCTGGAGACCTGGGAACAAATCCCAGGTCGGGCTCCCGGTGCATGGAGCCTGCTTCTCCCTCTGCCTATGTCTCTGCCTCTCTCTCTCTCTGTGTGTGTGACTATCATAAATAAATAAAAATTTAAAAAAGAAAAAAAATAAAACAAAAATTTAGCTATTCACTTTTCTTGAAGTTCCTACATGCTGTGCTTCTTATCTCTCTTTCTTCATCTTCTACCACATTTTACCTGTCCCAAATATCCTCCATTGTGTTAATCAAATAAAATAGAGCTTTCTATTTCAGGATTTCTACAATTGCTATCCCCTTGGAGATGTTTTTACTGTAAATCTTCAAGCCTTCCCTTCATTTATATGCCTTCAAAGAAGACTTTAATTACCAATTCATCTGAAGTTCTTTTTTCATAGGACTTATCAGTAGGTGGTATTTTCTTACATATGTTTCTCATGTTTCACCTGCATTAGAATGAAATTTTATAAAACCAAGTACCTCATCTGTCCTGTCTATATCTATCACTTCACAACTGTTTCATAGTCTAGAATAATGGCCATTATGTGATATTCACAAAATTAACATTTGAATAAATTAATACTTACAACTTTATAGGTGAGAAAAATAAGAAAGTTTGACAACTTGTTAATGTCTATTCAGCTGGAAGGTCATAGGAAGGCAATCTTTAGTTTCCTGATATCTCTTTGAGCAATGGATATTCCTCTTTAATAGACTTTGAGGCAGTGCACCATAGGATATTCATACCATTGTTGAGATAATTTTAGGGATAGAGAGGTTTTAATAAAGACTGTCATGAAGTTTTTGTCAATTAGGGTATAAAAATGCTTAATTAAGTCACAGTGAAGATGCTATTCTGTCATATATATTAGGTTAAAATATCTGATTTTTTTTTCTTAAATACACTGTATGTTGATTTTCATTTACATACTTTACAAATCAAAATAGAATCTCATGTTTATGGTCTACAAATACTAAGATCTCCACATTTATTGGTCTGGGTAATGACAAACTCATCCCTATAGCCTCCTAGGTCACCTCTAGTCTCTGATGTCATTAGTTAAAATGTGTTTTAACAAGAGAAATTAAAATGCCTAGAATTTTTTGACCTGAGGATTGAATGGTTCTACTTATTAATCAACAGATATTTGAGACCTCTTGTGGATAAATTTATTACACTCTTGGCTAAACAACAGAATGAGCGATTTATTTCTTTCTAAGATTTATGCACATTTAGGGCCATTTATATGTTAGAGTGAGATAACTAATTCGAGGAAAGGCATAAAATATATAGTAAAATTGTTAGATTCATCCTTAATTTGATGGGTTTGAAAACTTTTTGTATCATTTTTCCTACTAAAAGGTCTATATTAAATTTGGGAGGGTATTTCATTAACTTTAAATCATTATTTTCAACAAAATTGGACTATGCATAAATATAAAATATCAGTTTAATTGATATAACCACTTATACCAAGATAATACATATGGGTTAATTATCATCTGTTACCTATATTATAATATAGTTCTGTTACCCCAAATAATTTAAGTTGATTTTATTGAGATAATAAACATTTACTGATGAAATGAAGGGCCTATCATACATAGTGGTATAAAATTTTAGAATCTTTAAAACTTGTTACTGCTCTAAATCTTCACAATGACATTTGAGTGTCATTGTCATTTCATTAACATTGCACATCATTTTATACTTCAATTAGGTAACTGCAGATCTTAATGAGATTTTAGTAGTAACAAAATGCACTATCATAAAATTTGTGAGCTCTCATGGTGAAATTAAGCTCCAATGCTTGTATGGAGTTGTAAACTTCTTCAGACAGCTCAAGGAAATGGGGACTTGTGCCCATGGTTGACTTAAGGCAAAATTTATCTCATACAGTTTCATGCACTCTTTTTGAATTCTTTGCTCCTTTTGTACAATCAATGACCACATCAGTACTTGAGCCACAGGGCACTTGATGTCCAGGGATCTCCTTTCAGGTTTAGAGAAAATGGTAATCCCTAAATATCTAATCTATTTTCCTTATTTTGTGTAAAAAGACACTGAAATTCAGAGAGGCTCTGATCAATGCTATACAGCTAAGGTGTTTCAGAAACAGGCAGAAAAATGAGCTTTGTTGATTCATATTGCCTGTATATTTGTGTTGTGACTGTTTCAAATCAAAAGTAAGCAATCTGTAACAATATTGTGGAAATTCACTGGCCAAAGGTCAAACGATGAAAGTTTAAGATGTTAAGTACAATACCATTTTATAAAGGGAGGGAAAGAAATATTCATGAGATCAATATAGCAGTGATTATATGACACAAGGAAAGAAATTGGATGATGTGTGTATGTTGGGAGTGGAGGGAGGTCCCATGCTTTGTCAAGCTAACCAATACCTCCATGTTACTCCATCAATATTAAATATGCATTAAAAATATCATATTACTTGACTCCTCAATAATAATTGATGAAACTGATCACTCCTACCCTTAGTTTTCAGGATTTCACACATATCTGATTTTTTCCCTTACCTAAGTACCTATTTCTACCTAATCTCCTTTGGTCTTTCCTCAATCCCCTCATTTCTGGATATTGGAGTGCCCAGGGCCCAATCCTTCCTTGGATTTCTTGTTCTCTTGGTGCTCACATTTAGTATGGAACTCCTAATTGTATCTGCCACCTAAATCTGTTCCACCCATTCATTTCAGTCAGATGAAATACTGTCTCTCTAGATGTTTCGACTAAAATTTTTGACATGATATTCAAATTTTCTCTTTGTTTTATAAATTACATCCAATCTATTAGCAAAAATATATGCAGACGCTAAGCACCTCATCGCTGTGTCTAAAGCTCTCAGGCTGATACAAGCTACAAATATCTCTTCCCTGCATTCATACCTCATTTCCCTGTATCCCCAGTTACTTTCCCACAGGCTATTTTAAACAATACATCCAAGTTATTATATCATTCCTTTGCTTAAAGCCATCCAATCATTTACTTATTTTTTCAACAAATATCTATTCATGCTACATTCAGTCATTGATTTAGTCATCAAATATTTTCATGTGGTAGATACTCTTTAGATACTTGGCATCTATCACTAAGCAAACAAAAGTGATGCCTGCCATCATAAGCTTACATTTAAGTAAGGAAACACAATAAATGAGAAATGTGACTTAGAATAGAAATTAAAATTTTAATTTTATGAAGAACTTCATAAAATTAAAAGTAAAAGTAGATCAGAGTAAGGGGGATCCAGAATGCCAGATCGTTCATAGTGGAGAGAGGCCCAACCAGGCTGTAGTATTACTGTAGGTGGTTAGAGTAAGTCTCATAGAGAAGGTGAGATTTGAGCACAGATTTGAGAGAGATTAAAAACTTCAGCATATATCTGGAGGAATAGCGTTCTAGGCAGAGGGAACAATAGGGTCAAAGGTCAAAGGGTAGGAGCCTGATCAATGTGCCTGCCCTAATCATTTTGCTCCTGTAAAACTACTCCCTGACACCTGAATTTTATTCCCATGCTCTTGCACAAGGGTCTTCATTCCTGCTGCTCCTTCTTCTTTGAAAGTGCTTTTCAGGGTATTTGCAAGGCTTAAGTATGAAACTCTTCCATATTTTTGCTCAAATTCACCATCAGAGAGATCTTCCCCTGACCACATTATTTAAAATTGCAACTTCTCTTACCAGGCACTATCCAAGTCCCTTCTCTGCTTTAATTTTGACTATTCTCCTCAATTTAATAAATTATACCATATAATTTATTTGTCTTACCTTTTGTCTATCTCTCAGTCCAAAGGGTAATCTCCACAATTGCAGATATTTTATCTATTTTATTTATCGTGCTATCCCCAGCACCTAGAAGAGCATCTGGCGCTACCTCTTTGGGGTACTCTCTATTTTTTTTTGACTTTTTAAAAATTTGCATTTATTTTTTATTTATTTTCTTTAAATTTTTAATTCCAGTATAGTTAACATATAGTGTTATATTAGTTTTAGGTGTACTATTAGCGATTCAACAATTTTATACATTACTCAATGCTCATCATGATAGGTGTACTTTTAATTCCCTTCACCTATTTTACTCATTCCCCCACATGTCTCCCTCTGGTAACCAACCACAGTTTGTTCTCTATATTTAGAAGTCTGTTTTTGGTTTGTCTCTTTTGTACTTTGTCAATTTGTTTTCTTTCTTAACTTCTATGTATGAGTGGAATCATATAGTATCTTTCTTTCTCTGACTGATTTATTTCACTTTGGATTACTCTCTATTTTCATATCTAGTGAGTGGAATTATTGAAGCATTGGATAAATAATCATTGAGTGAAAAAAAAAGGCTGTTGGGGCACCTGAGTGGCTCAGTTGGTTAAGCATCTGCCTTGGGCTGAGGTCACGATCCCATGGTTTTGGGGCTGAGCCCTGTGGCAGGCTCCCTGCTCAGCAGGGAGTCTGCTTCTCCCTCTCCCTTTGCCCTTCCTCCCTGCTCCTACAAGCTCTCTCTCTTTCAAATAAGAACATAAAACCTTTAAAGAAATGGATGATTATTTGAGAAGCCATAAATTCTCCACTAACATTACCCATCAAATAAAAGAAATAGATAAATACTATGGTTATATAGGACGCTAACATTAGAGGAAGCTAGGTTAAGGGTAGATCACAACTCATAAGGTTGGTTAAAGTCCTTGCATTTTAAAATATTTAAATGATAATATTATTACCAGCTGGATAGGTAAAATATGACTTCTTGGAAGGGGATCTTCATATCATTAAAATGTATTGTAATGCTGATCAAAAAAAATTTTTAAAGATGTTTAATACTTGGGGCATCTGAGTGGATTAGTTGGTTATGTATCTGCCTTCAGTTCAGGTTATGATCCTGTCATCCTGGGATTAAGCCCTGCCTCAGGCTCTCTGCTCAGTGGGGAGCCTGCTTCTCCTTTTCCCTCTGCCCTCCCCCACTTGTGCTCTCTCTCTCTCTCAAGTAAATAAATAAAATCTTAAAAAAAAATATGTTTAATACTTTACAAAAGTGGCTGATAATTATAATCACACAACAAAGTTCTGTCCAGCTCCCTTTTCAAGTTTGAGACACTTCTTTTTCCTCTAAAATTCTATTAATGTTTTGGCAGTATTTGTACTCTTGGTGGAGTACCAGCCTTCCTGAGTAGAATGAAACTAGGAAACATAGGAAGTATGGAGTCCTTTGGTTGGTGCAGTCCTATATGCCAGATAGATTTCATATGTCACGGCTTTCATAATGCTAGGACAGTACCTCCCAGCGGTCGTTTAACAACTGTGTGGTCATGATGGAATAAGGTACAGATACTACCTATTTTGAGTTGATTTTTGTGCATGGTTAAGGTAGGGATCAAACTTCATTCTTTTGAATTAGTTGTCCCAAACCCAATTTACTAAAAAAAAAAAAAAAAAAAAAAAAAAAAAACCTATTCTTTCTCTTATCAAATTATCTTGGCATCCTTGTCAAAAATCAATTGTTCATAAATGTAAAGGTTTATTTCTAGATTCTAGATTCTAAATATAATGCCTATACCATATACAATCTGGAACACTTTGTAGTAAGTTTTAAACTAAAAAATTATGAATATTCCAACTTCATTCCTATTTTTCAAGACTGTTTTAGCAAATTTATGTCACTTGCATTTCCACATAAATTTTAGAATGAGCTTCCTAATTTCTGCTAAAGATCTGGATTGGGTTTTGTTAAAGATTGTGTTGAATTAATAGATCAATCTGGAATGTATTGCCATCTTAACAATATTACATCTTCCAATATGTGAACATGAGGTACCTTTCCATATATTTAGATCTTTTTACATTTCTTTCAACAATGTTTTGTAGTTTTCACTGTGCAGATTTTATGTTACTCTTTAATTGATTCTTATGTATTTTATTTTTTTATGCTGTTGTAACTGAATGATTTGCTTAGTTTTATTTTTGGATTATTCACTGCTGTATATTGAAATACAACTAATTTTTATAGGTTGATCTTATATCTTGCAACTACTGGACTTGTTTATTAGAGATACTTTTAAGGACAAAAGTACAATTGAGAGTCAACCTTAGTACATTTACAATGTTTCTTTAGTCTGAAATATTAGGTTGTGAAAGCATGCAGAGTGTGTCTAGATATAGAAATGGACAATTGAATAATTCAAGAAGCCATGCCACATTCTTGCATCCTGAGATCTGGAGGATGAGGAGCCCTCTTCTTGAGGGAGGCCAAGCCCTATACTACTTGTAGAGAGTCTTCCAAGTTCCTTGGGGAGATCATAGCTGCAAGATCACAGACACTTTGGAAGCTAACAAACTCACTGAAATAGTTGGGTCAAATCAAGTAAAACTGCAGAGTTGAGATACTGGTATAGAAGAAGATGAACTAAATAATTCCAGAATCAATAAAATTCCACAGCTATAAAAAGTAAGCAAACTAATAAGTTGTCATAAAATTAGTGACTATTGGTCTAAATATACACACATTTGATGATTTAGTATAAGACAAACTAATTGAAAATATTTTAAAATATGTCATATAGAAGGACATTTAGTTCAACAGAAGGCTCTATAACAAATTTCTTTATAACTCTATCTGTTCTCTACTCTGAATGACTCTGCCATTTATCAGTTCTTTACTAAAGTATCAGACATTTAATGATGTAGTTTCCTATACTTTCCCTTGTTCCTTAGGCTTCAAACTTGTTACAGAAAAAAAAAATCTTTTTTCAAAAGTTATTACTCAGAAGCCCCAAACTCAAAATACATAAAAACAGATTGAGTTGAAAAGTAACTAAAATTTTATACTTCTGTACATAAATGCTCTATTAGCAGTGATATAAATGACAATTGAGAGGCAAGAGATTACATTTAAAGAAGAAACATTTTGTTGTCTTAAAGACATTGTTTCAATCTATTAGAACAAAAATATTCATATGTTATTTCTGTAATATAAATACACTTTGAAAAATCATTATGATACAATGCGATAAGTATTATCAAAGGGGCAAAGAGTGTTTGGTGTTATGGAAAAGCAAAAGCACCAGTAGCCACCTCAATCTTAAAGGTTTTCCACAAGCAGCATATGTGCCTGAAGACTAAGAGATTTTTGTTTAGTAGGTCCTTCCTTTGTGGAGGGAAGAGCTGTGCTTTCTCTCAGTAGTCAATGATCACTTCTGCAGATACATCCTGTAAATATCACCATTTTGGAAAAATCTCTATTCTGTTTTTTTCCAAGCGATTGCAATCGGAACTGGCTGCCAAATAGAGACAGTAAGGGCAGCTACAGCCCTCTTAATAACTCCAAGAACCTCACCCAGCTAAGTTCCAATCTCCTCTATTTTCCCTCTATTTGGTGAAATTCTGGAGTTGTTCCGGAGATAATTTCACATATTGAAGAAATTATGATTAACTCTGGAACAGAAAGGATCGGCTATCAAAATATATGGTTTGGTGGCTAAGTGGGTACCTGAACAGAAAAGGGTCTATCAATCATAGTAAAGAATTGGACGCTTGTTGAGAAGAAAGATTAAGTTTTTGAATGGTTCATATACGGAAATGGCATCATCATATGTATGTCCTTAAAAGATACTCACAATGTAAAGCCATTTAGTAGATTGTGGCAATGAGAGATTATGGTAAATGATTTGAGTTATATCATTTACTATGGGAACACAAAGGGGGTTTTAAAGAGAGAAATTATAAGTCAGTTGAAGTGAAAAGTATAGATAAGAGTAAAAGGAAGAATAAAGAACCAGGAGCAGCCAATTCTCTACAGGGCTCAAGTGTAAGGTAATTTTGTCCATAGACACACAGTGATAGTCTGATCTGGGAGACTATAAATATTAGCTGCCTAGAACTGCACAAACGATTAACAATAATTAAGTAAAATAATTATCTCCTTTAAGGCTTTTAAAAGTATGTTTTTATGCAAATTTTATATTTATCCCAATATCTTACATTCTCCTAAATCTGTTGGAGGTTTAAGAGATTTGTGATTTTTATTCTAAGAAATTTTTGCTTATGTCAACAAACTTATTTCTCAAGGACTACACTAAATTCCAATTAAAAGGCCTGGGGACTAGAACTATCAATATGGTATTTTAAATGATAATCATAGATAGTATCTTCATATGCAGTGAATATGGTTACTGGATTCCATAATTTAAAAGTGTAAACATAATGATAAATTAAAAATTTTCCAAATGAAATGAGAAAATAACATGAATATTGAAATATTACTTTTATGATATACTACCTCTTTCTTTTATTATAAACAGAATGAGTGAAATACACTAAAATTAATATTTTATTTTTAATTTAACATTTTAGAAATTATTTAAAATGTATCTCTAAATACCTCTTTGCATGCCACTGGAAAAATCTGTGTACTCTAACAGTTTGCCAACTTAGATATTTTAGAATAACCTTTGGTCACACGATTTAGGATTTTTGATTTCATAGAAATTATTGTTCAAAGACAATTCTAGCATTTGTTTTTTACAACATTTCTGAATAACTCCTTTTCCTTGACAACCAGTTATGTATAGATACAATTGTGGGTAGACAGAGAGAGATACAGTTGTTGATGTCGATATAAATTGTTACCAGAGTTTAATCATATTCCATTATTACAGTAAATAACTCTATTTCCAAACACCCTATGTATTTTCATAGAAAAAGATGATAATAGAAAATTAGGTATGCTTAGAGAATTGTCAAAAGAGCTTGGAGGGCATGAGACAGGGGAATATATTCTTTTTGATTAGGAGGCTATGGAAATTACACAAAACCAGTTCTAATGAGCTCCTCTTTCTGCAGTACCAAATTGAGTAATTCACTCACATAGGAGCTTGGGAGTTCATACAAATTTTGTGTTGCCTACCACTGCCACAGGAAATTAGTGGCTTCTCCTTCACCTAGGATTTTCAATCTTATGTGAGTACCTCTCATTGGTATAATCTAACCCAGAATCCCGCTGACAAGAGATTCTGGGAAGTATATTTCCAAGATTTCTCCCTTGTAATAATGTAGGAGAGAATAATACTGATTTGCTGATTCACAATGACACAAAGATATAGAAAAATTAAGTATGACTATACAGATACAGAAAAAGTTAAGTGACAAAAGTTTATATATTTGAGAGATATTATGACCAAAAATTAAATGTATTTGTTCAACAACAAGGAATCTCTCAATCAACAAATGTATGTTAAACAAATACTAGTTATTAGTCTTAGGGCAACTGCCCAAATAATTGGCAATTCAGGAATTTTTGATCTTATAAAAGAACAAGATTAGGGAGACAGCCAAATTTTTTTTTCTATTTACTGAAAAGGAAAAATGAAACAACATATTCAGATAATAAGGAAAATAATTCTGTTATATATTATATGTATTTATTTTAAAGATTTATTGATTTATTTATTTAGAGAGAGAGACAGTGTGTGCAAGTGGGGGGAGGAGAAGAGGGTGGGGAAGGGAGAGAATCTCAAGCAGATTCCCTGCTGAGCACAGAGTAGGGCTTGATCTCTCCACCCTGATATCATGACCTGGACTGAAATCAAGAGTCAGATGCTTGCAATGCCTGAGTGGCTCAGTGGTTGAGCATCTGCCTTCAGCTCAGGGCATGATTCTGGGGTCCTGGGATTGAGTCCCACATCAGGCTCCTTGTGTGGAGCCTGCTTCTCCCTCTGCCTGTGTCTCTGCCTCTCTCTCTCTCTCTCTCTCTCTCTGTCTATCATGAATAAATAAATAAAATCTTAAAAAAAATAGAGTCAGATGCTTAAGTCACTGTGCCCAATCAGGCACCCCTCATGTTATATTTTTATTTTATTTTATTTTATTTTATTTTATTTTATTATTTTATTTTATTTTTTATTTAAATTCAATAAGCCAACATATAGAACATTATTAGTGCCAGATGTAGAGTTCAATAATTTATCATTTGCATATAAAACCCACTGTTCAACACATCACATGATGCCCGTCACCCAGGTACCAAATCCCCCTACCCACTCCCTTCCAGCAGCCCTCAGTTCCTTTCCCATAGTTGATTGGTAATGAAGTTTATTGTTTTCCATTATTTTCTTGCTAAACTATCTTTTAATGATAATATTCCATGTTCTTAATTCCAAAATAGTTTTATTGCCATTTAATTAAATTGAAGTCATATTTACTTCTGTCCTTTTAAAGCAGCATTATATTTCATTGAGTTGAATTATAAGAGTTATTCTATTTCTGCTATTGTTCAACATTTAGGCTCTTTTAACACTTTTGCCAAATAATAGATTTAGGCATATAACATTTTTATTGTTTGACTGTTTTAAAAGTTCCTAAGATGGAAAACACAATATTTTCATGGCATTTGATAAACATGACATTATTTTAATTTATATTCACCCTATTACTAAGATATGTTACCTGACTCATTGACATTAGGTAATTTAAGTTTATCTTTATCTTGTAATTAATATAACAAATGATATTCTGCTTTTTATTATGTACATTATTCACACCTTCATATGTATTCATGGTTCCTGCCTGATCACAGAGTTCTTGTAGTTAGGATATTTGCCCTGCTCATTTTCTACCATACACAGTGACTAAATTCCAAACACTCAGTAAACACATATTAATCCATTTTAATTATGAGATCATAAAATATGGGAAGCTAAAAATAAAACTCAGATTATTTGGATGAAGAAATATGTCAAGGAACTCTTTCTTGCTCATCATGTATTTCCACATTATTCCTTTTTTAAAAAGATTTTATTTATTTATTTATTTATTTATTTATTTATTTATTTATTATTTATTTATGAGAGAAAGAGAGAGAGAGAATCAAGGGAGGAGCAGAAGGAGAGGGAGACCAGCAGACTCCATGCTAATGTGGTGCCTGATATGGGGCTGATGTCATGACACTGAGGTCACGACTTGAGCTGAAATCAAAAGCTGTATGCTTAGCTAACTCCCAGACTCCTCAACATTATTTTTTTATGCATTCATCTAGATTTTTAATGGCTTTTTTTTCTAATATATTTACTTTCATTTTGTTGTATACGAATAAAACAAATGACCTGTAAGCCATATCTTGTAATACTTAAATCTATTAAGATAAATAAGCATTTTAGAAAAGTTAAAAAAGAATATTGCTTTAAATAGTTTGCTTTTGGGTGTCATAAATTAAAATACAGAACTTTGTATGTAGCTTCCCATAGTGAGATTGGGGTGATTCTAAGAAAACTCTTCTTGTGTGCCATCTCTGAAACTTTAAGAATCTTGTTCAGTTTAATAACGGAAGGAAGGAAGGAAGGAAGGAAGGAAGGAAGGAAGGAAGGAAGGAAAATAAAGTAGGAAAGAAAGCAAAAGAAGGAAAGAAGAAAGAAAGAAAGAGAAAAAGGAAGAAAGAGAGAAAGAAAGAAGAGAAAAAGAAAATTTACTTTGAGTTATCTGAAGGAAAGAAGAAAGAAAGAAAGAGAAAAAGGAAGAAAGAGAGAAAGAAAGAAGAAAGAAAAGAAAATTTACTTTGAGTTATCTATGAGTATTAAAGGCTCTTCCATTTACATATGAAGGCTAGGTACAAAATATAACTATTTTCACCTTGAAGGCTAATCTTTATGCTTATGTTTTCTTCTACTACTGAAACATACTACATTCCAAACCTACTCCTCTGATAACCTTATAAACTAAGCTTTTACCACAGAGAACAAAGAGACTTTTTTTTAGAGATAGAGACAGCAAGAGTAGGGGGAGGTGTAGAGGGAGAGAATCTTCAAGCCGACTCCCTGCTGACATAGGGTAGTTGGGTAGGCAGAGGAAGCAGCTTGATATCGCAGGACCCATGAGATCATGACCTGAGCCAAAACCAAGCATCAGACACTTAAATGACTCAGCCACCCAGGCATCCTGATTTTAATGTTAAGAAAAAGTATTGGGGTACATGAGTGGCTTAGTTGGTTAGGCATAGGACTCTTAGTTTTGGCTCAGGTCATGATCTGGAGGTGGTGAGACTGAGGCTCCCATCAGGCTCCATGTTACTTTTCAGAGCTTAAAGTTTTAGGCTCATTGTTTAAATGATTTGATAATCCTAACATATCTATTTTAATAGCCAAACTGTCCTTGAATTCCATGTGCACACAAAGCCTGTAATTCGTCATTCTGTTCCATTCCTTCTTACAGATAAAGAAAGAGAAGTTTAACAGTAAGGTTATCATTTTTTGTGACTACATGGTTTTAAATGGTGTCAGCCTCTCAGAGCCATATAGCAGACCTTGAAGGCTCTTCTGTTTCTTTAAGGAAATCTCAAATGATTTCTGGGGAAATCATTGAAATTCAAGTGAGGAGTTGTTGAGCCATTTTAAAAATGCTTAGATGAAGTCTAGAAATTAGAGCGGACAAAATTGAAAACCCAGAGATCCCAGCAGGTGGTTCCTAAGTCTGAAGTAGCAGAGGAAAGGACTAGAAGAGCATAATAATGGTTAGACACAAAAAGACTATAGAAAAAGTGAAATATTATGGATGACAGGTTATTTGAGGAACAAAGTCTGTGATTATACTGTTTACTGTAATGTCATTCTTTTGTGTAGTTTGACTGCCATCACTAATCTGCATTATTTTCAGAAAGGGACAAAGTACTATTTTCCTTAAATATATTAAAAGGAAAACTGTATTTTATTTTATTTTTCATGGGGGGTGGGGTAAGGACAGAGGGAGAAGAAGAGAGAGAATCTTAAGCAGGCAGCATGCCCAGTGTGAAGCTAGATCTTGAAACCTTGAGATCATGACCTGAGCTGAAATCAAGAGTCAGTCCCTTAATCAACTGAGCCACCTAGGTGCCCTAAAAAAGATATTTAAATATCTTTATTTTTTTTAAAAGATATTTTAAATATCAACCTTATATAACATCTTAAAATTAAATATGTTCATTTAAATTCAACAAGAAGATACTCACAAATTGAATAGTATATATTTCTTCTTGCTTATTTTCTGGAATATTCCATTGGAAATTTATTGACTCCCCCCACCCCCGATCTCATCCAATTACCCTTATCCAAAAAGCAACTACTTCACTTTTAGAACTTATTTTGTCTGCTGTGAACTTCCTTTTAGTAAAATATTATATTCTACCAGTTTTCCTGGGAAAATGCAGAGCTTAATTAGGTGAAAAAAGAATATTTTGGCAACCAGTTTATGTAAATCTGAGCAGTTATCATGAGAGAATAAGGGATGGAAGAAGAAAGAAGAATATAAGATTTATAAAAAGAGCCAAATGCTTGCTATTAATTTTCAAAGGTTATCATGTTGATTTTCCTGGAGAGTAAATCAAAGAAAAAGTAAGAAATATCACATCCTAGCATTTTCAAATTCAGTATTTACTGGGTGATTTTCTATTTTATTTAAATATTGTAATATAACCTCACATTTCTAACACAGGTAAAAAATCACAAACATATTTAAAAGTAGACATTTATGGTCTGAGTATTCACACATTTCAATATACCACTACCCAGGGTGGCAAAGGTTAAAAGAGAAACTTTTAAATATTTTCATATATTTTAGAATACATTTCTGCTTTTTGTTTCCCTTGATAGAATAAATATTGGAATAGTATCAATAAAATTCTATAGTCAAATTATTATTTATTATAACTTCATACTTTAACTAGAGCAAAAAATATCCAATACTTGTATGTTACATGTGTCATTGCAAAAAAAAAATTCTCAAAATTAACTTATTAGAATTAACCTAAGAATTGGATCCTTATTGAGTGGAGACTAATAGTATTCTGTTTAGCAGGTCATCAATTCAACAGATTCTTGAGAAATGAATTTGTTAAAGTCAAAAGTTAAATAAAAATAATTCCTTTTATAGATAATCAAGAATTATCTAAGTCATTAAATGTCAGACAAATCTAATATTGAGGAAGTTTAGGTGGAATCATATTTTAATCCTGAAATAATTTAAAACCTTTCAAAAGGCCAACATTTCTGTGTTGTCAGAAGATTATCCAAGAGACAATTCTCCAAAGGCCTCTCACCTTCTGCACATCTCCCAAAGAAAAGGAGTAAGAGCTTCTGTCCTACATTATTTTCTCATAGATATTTGTACAGCAAGCCATACTGGAAGATAGAGATAGTGCCACCTCTGGAGCAAAATTCAGAATTCTTTGCTGTCCAAGATAGTAAAGATAATGCCTTTCCTCTGAGGCAAAGAATGAGCAGATTTACTAGTGGCTCCCTAAAATATTGGGGTTTCCTGAGTTCAAGTCCCCTTGGCCAGAATGCAAACCCACTATATGTGCAGCACCTCCACCTGAGCCTTCCTTTTCATCACCGTCATGGGATACGAGGGACAAAAAGAACCAACATTTACATAATGCTCAAGTCACTTGCTGTGCCATGAGTACAGAGTCCTTTATTTCTGACCCAGAAAACTTGTGACCCCTGCTAATATCCATGGAACTCTGGCAGGCCAACTTGTAGCATGCAAGCTGGGTGAACTTTCAGACCCTTTACAATTATTGACAGTGGGTAAAATCCAATTCTGCAATTGTGGATATGGACTTCTGACTATAAGAAATTACATTTTGAGGGATGCCTGGGTAGCTCAGTGGTTGAGCATCTTCTTTAGGCTCAGGGCATGATCCCAGAGTTCTAGGATCGAGTCCCACATCGGGCTCCCTGCATGGAGCCTGCTTCTCCCTCTGCCTATGTCTCTGCCTCTCTCTTTCTGTGTCTCTCATGAATAAATAAATAAAATCTTAAAGACAAAGAAATTATATTTTGAGATCTTGTCCATGATAGTTATTTACCTGTTTCCTACACACACACACACACACACACACACACACACAGACACACACACATCTATATTCAGTATAAGAATTTGATAGCATATAGTCTGATATGCAATTGTTCCCAGTGATCTGTCCTTTCACAGACCTACCTGATGCCTGTAGCTTCATCTTGTGCCTTGCACATAGCAGGTGCTCAATTTTCAAATGAATAAATTCACCTACTATATCACCTTGCTTTTAATTTCTCATAATGTTTCTATTACCTCACTGATTCTATGACATTTATGTTTCTATAAACGTGTCTTTCTATAAAAATACATCTATATGCATTTCAGTGAGTTTCTAGGAATCATTTTAACCTATATTAAATTTCTGTTCATATTGTAGAAAGTTTTTGATTAGTATAGATATTTCTGTTTATTTAGAGCATTTTGAGTATAGTCCTATACCACAATATATATGTGTATTAACAATTTTTTCTGCTCTTCTTTTCAATAAGAATGAAAACCACTTTTGTTTTTTTTTTGTTTTTTTTTTTGTTTTCCACTTTTGAATATCTTACAAAAAGCTGATGTAAATCTGTTAGTCTGGGCTTCACCATGCCAAAGCCTATTGAACTGATACTGACTTATGTAGCAACAAATGTTAGCAATGAATCCTTTTGTGTTAGCATATTTTCACAACTATTTCAGAATTATTTAAGTGCTAGGGAGTATTTTGAATCCTATCATGGTACCATCAAGCTGTCTTTAAATCTGATTAGGGATGCTTTCTGTGATAGAGATAATTCAATGCAGGCAATAATGACTTCTTATAAAAAAGTTCCACTATGGCTCAGTTGTTGAGCACTTGCCTTTGGCTCAGTTTGTGATCCCAGGTTCTGGGATAGAGTCCCACATCAGACTCCCCGTAGAGACCCTGCTTCTCCCTCTGCCTATGTCTCTCTCTCTGTGTCTCTCATGAATAAATAAATAAAATATTTTCAAAAAAAGTTCAGCTATGAATTTATAGAACCACATAATTTCCTCATATTCATCTCCTTTATTGTGATGAAATAATTATAAGAAGAAGAAATTAACTTGTGTTTATGTAACAAAGGATACTTTAGAAAAATATAGTAATTAACTTTAAATTTTTATTCAAATGTAATTGACTTTCCTATTAGTTTCAGGTGTAACATATGATTTGAATTGTGAAATGTGGAGAATAGTGGCTAATAATGCTGCATTATATATTTGAAAATTGCTAAGAAAGAAATTTTTCATTCTTGATTGATATTAGCCTTTTTCAAAAAGGTGGGTACATTTCAAGCATATATTAAAATGTCTCTCCAGGAGAGACTAAAATGTATGAATTAGTGATGCACATAAATATTGTATTCATAAGGTCTATTATTTAAAAACCTAAATTATCTACTAATAGTTAAATAAGTTTTAAAAATTAAAATACTAGTAACAATAAATATCACAATCTTACTTCCAAGTTCCCACTGTTAATGGTGTTATATATGTTATGCTCCAAAAAGAAATCAAGCATTTATATATGCCTCTACTGTAATAATTGCTACAGCCTAAAATAGAAACACTTATTCTTGCAGAGTATTCATGCCTGGCTTACCAAGTGACCCTCAAAACTGCTTACTCAGATCCTGAAAGGATTCTAACATTTTATATGAATATTAAAAATACCAATGTATAATACAAATGATTCCATAATTCCCTCCCCTCTTAATAATATATCTTGGGGGTATTTAATGACTGCATAATAATTCTTTGTATAAATTTATCATAAACTAGTTAACCTGTTATATTGCTAATTTCAGGTTTTGGGGTTCATTTCTTTAAAAGATAATGCCACAGTCATTTCTCTACCTATACTATTATATTTTTTCTACCTATACTATTATAAGTGTATATTTATGCATACATTCTTCTCTCTGCCCCTCCAAACTCATGTACCCATGCACATGTGCAAACATTCATTGAAATTTCTATTATGTGATATAATTCTCATTTTTGGTAAAACACAGTCTTCAGTTTTGAAATGTGGGGCTTTAGAATATGAAACATAATAAAACTTCACCTTCCATATCTATGTAAAAATATTTAGCAATTATAAGATAATCTGTCCCATTTTAATTGATTGGTGTGTACTAGTTTGTGTGTGTGTGTGTGTGTGTGTGTGTGTGTACTCTGCACTAAAGTTCACCCTGTTCTAAGTTCACTTTCCTAAATCATTATCTGCTCTTAATAGTATCACTCACATTTCTAATAAAGCAGCTTACTGTGCTTTTTCTTTTAATTAGCAAAATTTTAGCGTTGTGATCCCCTGGAAATGTTCTTAATTAAAGTGTAACATGATGCCAAAAGTAAACAAAACTTACTGCTTGTAAAACAGCAAGTAATTTTATTTAATATAGGATAAAATGTAGTTACCTTAAAAATAAGAGGTAAAAAATTTAAATAAGGTGTATCACAGTTAAATTCTTATACTTTGTTTTAAACATGACAAGAAATGTGTGGGAAATATCAGAAAGGGAGACAGAACATAAAGACTCCTAACTCTGGGAAATGAACTAGGGGTGGTGGAAGGGGAGGAGGACGGGGGGTGGGGGTGAATGGGTGACGGGCACTGAGGGGGGCACTTGACGGATTGAGCACTGGGTGTTATTCTGTATGTTGGTAAATTGAACACCAATAAAAAATAAATTTATTATTGAAAATAATAATAAATAAATAAATAGAAAATGGCAGAAAAAATAAACATGACAACCATCAAATTCCATCTTTAAAAATAACATTTTTAAACCATAACACTTAACTGTTTTTTTTTTTAAGATTTTATGTATTTATTCATGAGAGACACACAGAGAGAGAGGCAAAGACACAGGCAGAGGGAGAAGCAGGCTTCACGCAGGGAGCCTGAAGTGGGATCACGCCCTGGGCTGAAGGCGGCATTAAAACACTGAGCCACGGGGCTGCCCCATTTAGCTGTTTAAATAAATGATTATATCTAATTTCTTAAGCTAGTTTTAATATAATGAAATAAATATATTCTAAAATGCTTCATATCAAAACACTTCTGAAAATTGGGGTGCTGGAATGGTTAAGCATATGCCTGAGGCTCAGGTCATGATCCTGGAGTCCTGGGATCAAAGCCCCACATCAGGTTCCTTGCTCAGTGGGGAGTATGCTTTTCCCTCTGCTCCTCACCTCACTGTACTCTCACTCTCTCTCTCTCTCTCAAATAAATAAATAAATCTTTTTAAAAATTACTGAAAATTAAAATATTTCAAATTTGCCAGAGTAGCTCACCATTTCAAGAAATCTAATTGTTTTGATTTAAAAGCAAAAATAAAAAAATAAAATAAAATAAAAAATAAAAGCAAAAATAATTTTATTACATATGTAGTCATTGAGGACTTACTACATGCTTGCCAATCCACATTATTTCATCTAACAGGACCATTATCTTCAAAATTATTTTTAACATAGGTGAGAAAAAGTGGTAAGTCATCCAGTGTCACAGTTAATATCAAAGCTGATATTTTAATGCAGTTTTTTGAATGCATTACTCTGAATTAAGCTTCTAAATGAGCTTCAGGTCCTTTTTGTGGTGTTAATTTTGCATTCCATTTTTTATCTTTATCCAACAAGTTTATTACAATGCAGATATATTACAAATACAATCTTTTGTGAGTCAATAATAGTCTTAAGTAGATTTTCTAGTCTTAATTTATTTTATTTTAGGCAGAGAGAGAGAATCACACATAGACTCCATGCTGAGTGTGGAGCCAGAAGTAGGGCTCCATCACACGACCCTGAGTTCATGACCTGAGTCAAAATCAGGTGTTGGACACTTAACTGACTAAGCCACCCAGGAGCACCTAGCCTTAATCTAAATGATATAGTCTTTATATTATTCTTCAGGTAGTAGTAGAATTTGAGGCATTTATTCTAGTGAGCACATATTCATTATTTTCTGTATTTTTAAAGTCAAAGCAAATGAAGCTCCATTTAGTAATGCACTGGATCCCGGAAGACATGACTACAATTTTCATGTGAGCAGTGAGTTAAAATTTGTTTTAAATGGCAGAAAACAAATGTATTTCATCTCCTGCTCTTGTTATTGAGTACTTCAGTAATCTACTAGCTGATTCTTACAAGTAACCTGATTGTGAATATATTTCTAAAAATATAGAGTAATAATAAGTAGAGAAAGTAGCTGTTATGCATAAAATGGATTGTTCCATTCTTCTTTTATAAGGAGGATTACAAAATCATCTCATTATACAGCATATGAGAAAGTAAAGAACCTGTTGCAGAAATGGTTGCCTAATGGTTGTTAATATCTAATTTTACCATGTCATTTAGCTGTTTTTTTTTTTCTGAACTCCCTCTACTTTTACAATAAAGGAGATAGCTTCTGATGGCATCCTAAATCTCCAAACAAGTTTAACTTCAAAATTGGTGCATTCTTATATATACATATATAATATATATATACACATATATATGTCATGTCATATATATGTGTATAATGTATAATAATGTATATAATGTATATAATATATATACATATAATAATAATGTATATAATACATGCATGTATACATATAATATATGTATATGATATAATGTATATAATAATATGTAATAATGTATATAATGTAAATATATAATGTATATTATATATTATGTATATAATACATATATATGTCATGTCATATATATTATACATATATAATGCCATATATATCTGATATATATATATCAGAAAAAAATATATATATATATATCTTTCTGAGACAGTGTGGATGCTGGAACCAGACCATAAGACTTTTCTTAGTACTATTTCTCCCCACTCCAGGTCACATGAGTGGATTTAATCATATACAAAGAGAACACAGGTCAGAATGGAAATATTGGAGCTGCCAATTACCCATTCAGAAAGCAATTAAGTGTTGTAAAAAATATGTTTTTTCTCTCACTTTTCTTCTGTTTGGAGTCCAAATCATTTCTGGACACAGTATATAACAATGATTAAGAGTTTTTTTTTTTTTAAAGTTTCTTGTGAGCATGACATTTTGGACATTTTAAGAAAAGAGAAATAAAAGATGGAAGAAGTATAAAAGAAATAAGGAGGAGGAGCAAGAGAAAAAATGGGTGGGGAAGAAGAAAAGAGGGAGGAGAAGGTACAGGAGAAAGGGAAAGAAAAAGGGAAAGGAGGAGGAGGAGAAAGAAAGAAACAGCAGCTTAAAATATACTATCAAAAGGCTATACATGGGGCCACCTGGGTGGCTAAGTTAGTTAAGTGTCTGACTCTTGATTTCAGCTCAGGTCATGATCTCAGGGTCCTGAGATTGAGCCTCATGTCAGGCTCTACATGCTGGGCATGGAGCCTGCTTAACATTCTCTTTTTCCCTCACCTGCCTCTCCTTCCCTGCTCAAGAGCTCTCTCTAAAAAAACAAAACAAACCATACATCAGGTAGGTGCATTCTTGTAATAGAATGAATAAATATGGGTTAAACTTTTTTATTTTAAACAATACTCATTAAACAAAATGGAATAAAGAAAGGGCTAGCAATAGCAATAAGGAAAGGATAAAATATATAGTGGCAAATGTAAAAAGAAAGAAGAGATTATTATTTTGTTATCATATAAAAAGAATTGAGATCCAAAGCATTAAACGGGAAAAGGAGTTATTTTATATGATTAAGAATGCATCTACAAAGAAAAGAAAACATTTTTGCATTTGTATGTAGCAAATACATTTTTGCATTTGTATGTAGGGATTGAAATACATTTAAAAAAATCCAGGAGCAATCTATAGATAATCTGATAAAATATAAATCATAGTATGAGACTTTAATATAACATTTTAAGCAAAATAATGAAAAAAAAACAGAATTGAAGATTTAAACTATAGCATTACCATTCCTGGTTTAAAGTGTGTATAGCATAATTTGTTCTGAAAAGTAATTTTAAGCATCTGTAGGGGCATTGTTTGTTATAGCAAATATTAGAAAAAAAAACATAAAGTCCAAAAATAGAGGAAAATTTATAAACATTACAGTACAAAATACCATTCGTTTTTTAGCCAGGCCTTGGGTCTCTCATAGCCAAATTAATGCCTAAGAAGGTTGAGGATTTTGTGGTGCTTTAACGTATGCCTTGTTGCATGGAAATTTTCTTGAGGTTGATAGGTGACCTATATCAATTTAACCCATTCTGTGATCAACTTATCCTAGCACAAGAGTCTAAGGTTAAGTGGCTCCTGCTCTAACAACTTTTAAGCGTTTGATTCATGCCCACCAATTATATGGCTTTGGCTTCCGTTAACAATAGATCTATTGTTCCTTTCATGAGAAGTATTCTTTATAATATGGATGACTTGATAGCTTTTAATAGTGTGACTTTATTCTACTTAGATTTTGATGTGCCATGGGTCAAACATTCTAAATTTCTTGTCTTAATTTATTTCCTCAAGACCTCCCATGGTTTATGTACCTCAAAGGTAAATCCTGCCTGATGGCCACCACCCACTGCAGACATTGGAATTCCTTCTTCTTAAGTCTCATCTTAAATCCCATTATCCCACCACTCACTGTGGACTCCTAGTATAATTATTCCAGAAACTTTCCAGGATCTCACAACTTTTCTGGGAACCTTAAAAAATGCTGAATTCTTTCTGGGAAGTTAATATTTTTAAAATAAAAATTAGAATTAATATTTTATTGTCACATAATCAGATGGCAGTTGGATATATAGTCCTCATGCTTGATCTTTCTATTTCTTAAGTAAAAAAAATAAATAAACAGCCTATAGCTGGTTATGCTTTAGAAAAGGTGATGAAATTAATTCTTTAATGGTAGCTTCAAGTTTTTCCTTGGCTTTAGAAAATCCACCCATGATTTGTCCCTTTTTTAAAAGCTGGAAAGTTTGGCATTTGATTTCACACACTAAAAGCAACCTTTGAAGCCAAAAAATGTGCACTTACATATAAATATAATAATGTTACATAAATCTATAAATTAAAAACATAACGTTTGTTTGGATCAGAGAGCTGCACACAAGGGAGCAGAGCTTAAATCTGAAAGGGACTGACCCACAGCTCCTGATATTGATGAGAGGAACAGAAAGCTCAAAGGATATATTGTGCATCTCATCACATTGCAGGTAGCTAGCAGTCAGTTTCTGATCCTACTGCTCATCACCAAAGACTTAAAAAATGATTAAAGAATATAAGATTAAGTGATGCAAACAAATTTTATCTAACACTTCAAGGACAGTCTTCATTCACAGAACTGCCTAGAATGTAACTGTCTTTACTGAAGAGTGTAAGTAAATATAGAAAAATTATATAATTAACAAATTATCAATTTACAGACACTAATGTAAAAAAATGTTTTAGGCAAGTATCCAGAAACAGACACTGAGCCATTGTGGGAATAGCAACTGGGAAGCAGGTATTCATATAGCTGGAAAGCATCAAGCCAGATTAATCAGCTAACATTCCCATTAACCATAAAAACTGAACTTATATCTCCCCATATAATGCCAAGGAATGTATACATTCCTTGTGATATGGTTTAAGTTGTTTTTAAATTGTTTAATCTAAGTATGATCATGAGATAACAAAAAGATTTAGAATGTGGAACGTTTTATACAAGTGGCCTGGGCTCTTCTGAAGTTATCAATGTTATAAAAGACAAGAAAGTCATGAGAATTAAAGACTGAAGATACATGCAACCAAACACAATGTATAATTCCTGGTGGAATCTTGTATTAGAATAAGACTGGGAGCTAATTTTATAAACAATTAGACTTTAAATGTGGATTATATTTCATATACTATTATTGAATCCAAGTGGATTCTTGGTGTGAAAATGAGCTTGTGGTTATGTAAGAGCATATCCTTGATCTTAAAGGTAACTGGATGAAATATTTAGGAGTGAGTACCATCATGTCAGTGATCTACTGTTGAGTATTTAGCAAAAGAGAAAAACAAATTTGTCAAATGTTAACAATTGGTGATTCCTAGTAAAGGGTAAATGAGTGCCATTAGAATAGGACTTTTACTGTAACTCTTCTATAGGTTTGATATTTTTCAAATCTATAAAAATAGGGCAAATAATCAAAAACAAAATACAGAATTTTATACATTCAAAAAGTTGCATCTTCATGAAACCTATACATTTTGTTACCAAGCCTTAGCTTTTATGAGATTTTAATATAAGCAAAGACCTTATTAGAATTAAAAAGTTTTTATAAAACATTTAAGAATCTTATTTTCACAACAATCATAAAACAGAAATCGACTTTCACAAACCCAGAATAACCCCTCCCCTCACAATAGCCTTTACAAATTACCTTTCCCTGTTTCATCTGAATATGAAAAAGGTTAGAGCTTCATTCACAATTCCTTTTAATGTTTAAACTCAATTGAAGACTATACCCACTGTTTTTTTAATGATATGAAATAAATTAATTCAATAATGAATTAATGTTTTCATAGTAATATCTAACTGAAATTAGATTTTAGCTGAAAGGGGAGGGAGACAATTCCCAATCTATACTCAGAATAACGTATTATTTCTTGGAGTAACAGAAAATAAGAAATTACAAAGAGGAAAAAGCTATAAACTTTGAACCATGACACCTTTGAAAATGGCATAACACTGTTAAAAGTATAAGGAAAATTGTAATGTTCAGGTGTACAATGAGAAGTCATTACTTATATCCTTTTGAAGACAGGAAGAGGAGTGGAAAGTTTACTTTGTGTTATTTTGAAAGAGAAAAACTGGCACTATTCTTTTGCTTACAAATTGAGAGCAAATAATACTCCTTTTATTTAAATTGATAGATTACCCTGTGAAAATCCATGATAGGATTCTTTTTTTTTTTTCATGATAGGATTCTGAAAAAGTTTTACAATTTCACTTATTTGGACCATTAAAATGATGAAAATATCATCCTTTCTTACAAGAGTTGCATACACTTGAAGCGACAATTTTTTCCCCTTTTCCTCAGAGTGGCATAATTCTTAAAAATGTTATCTCTTTCAAAAAGGTAAGTAATGCACACAATTTTTAGAAAGTACTCACATCACAGAACTGCAATCAAAGTCAACAATTATGTACTGATTGGCACAAAAGTTTGAGTGTTAAACGGATTCTCCTGTTAGGATCTCTTGATCACAGCAGTACTTTGCTATATTAGGCTTTCAAATTAAATGTTCATAAGTACTATCCTTACTATATAGCAAAATTCATGTTAATCTATTGAAAATAAATATATGCTCATTTGGCACCTGTTGGAACAGTGGTTTTAAAACAGTGGATCATAGTCTGATGACATCAATTTAATGCCTTGAAACTAGCTTTTAGAAATTATAAAGCAGGATAAGATAGGATAGGATAGAACAGGCCGTAATACTTCTACATACATCATAAATAGTAGGCATAAATATTGTTAGTGAATGACGGTGTCTTTATGTGTGTGGTTTTGCAATATAAAATATCTTACTCTTGGTTTCAATTTAAAAAGTTGAAGGCAATGACTTGAATTTTCATAGGGTGAAATAGACTGCTACTTCCAGTGATTGTACATTACAATAGCAAATTTTAATGAAAAGCGTTTCAAAGCATGACAAGATTTGTTATAAATTTTATTAAAATAAAATTGTGTTTTTATAGATATTTTATTAATATTTTCTCAAATTATGTGGAAAATATACTCTTATCACAAACAAAACTAGAAGAAATAGACAGTCTATGGGTTAGAACGAGCATCTTATATTCAAAAGGTATTTGTATTTTGCTGTGGACTCTGTATTAGTTAAATATTTTTCTATTGGGCAGTTAATACTCTTATGGATTTGTAAAAATATAGATATCTATCCTATATTTTGCAAATATTTTCCCAATGTGTCTATAGTGTTTGAATTTGTTTATTCAGGCACTTTTAAAGTATAGGTAGTGAAACTTATTATGTCAGTTGCTTCTGGATTTGTCTCTTTAGGGCCTTTGCTATGTTCAGATTGTATATTTTACCTTCCCATCTCACCTATTAATACTTACAGTTCCATTCAATACCCATGTTCTGTCTTTCTCTTAGCACCAGTATCATACTAGTATAAACCCTATTAAATAAAGGTAGATTTATAAAATATTTTTATGACAAATAGGGTTAGTCTTTTAATACACTACTTTAAATATATTTCTGGTTAGTTCTGCTTATTTATTTTTTATATTCTAATAACTAAAAAACAGAATGTTTTTGAAAGTTTAGCATAAAAAGTAGACAAAATTAAAACTGTACAGCTTGATGAATGATTAGTCTAAAAAGATTCTGGTAATAGCTCAATAAAACTTAAAAAAATACTCAAATAATCAAACCAAGATCATGGTATAGGGCATTCCTTACCATTATCAGCCCATATATGAAGCAAATATTCTAGTTCCTATAATAGGTTAGTTTTGACTGCACATGAATGCTATTAAAATGGAGTAATATGTTGTGAATTTGTGCTCTTCTTAACATAATGGCTGTGGAATCTATATAAGCTGTTGCATTTTGCATGATTTTGCTCATTTTCATTGCTTTATGATATTGCATTAAGTGACTATACTGAATGTGGAATAGCATATGGATTGTTTCAGTGTGCGAATTACATGAATAGTATTGTTATGCATATTTGTATATTTTTTTAGATAGTTTCTCCTCGTGTTAATTCTAATAATTTGTGTTTTGCAAGACTTGGTCCTTTTTCATTTAAGTATTCAGATGTATTGTCATTTAGATAGCATTTTAATTTTCAAATCCCAGTGCTCATTGCTTGGACCTATTCTACTCTTCATCATCACTCATTCTCCTGTGGAAGTAACTTCACATTCCTTCTCTAGCCTGGGAATCTTCTTTGCATTCCAACCTCAAATGTCCTTCTGCTTATTCTAAATCTCTACTTAGACATATAAGAATCTCAGACTTAACAGCTCTGAATTTAAACTCCGCTATTTCGCCCCATTTTTTTTTTCTTTTTGAGATTTCATTTTAGTAAATGTCAACTTCCTACCAGTTGTTCAGGTTGAAACCTTGAGGTCATCTTCCCACCCCATACCTGTAAACTTTCCTACGTTGCCCTCATCTTTTCTAATGGTTCTTTCTTACTATTCCTCAAAAGACAGAACATGTGCCTGTCTTAGAACCTTTTCACTTGAGCTTCCTTTGCTCAAAATACTTTTTTTCTTTACCCACATGAATCAAATATTTCTCAATGAATTTCCGTATTGTGTTTAAATCATAATCCTATATCAGGCATTCCATATTTTCTTCTCTGATTTATATTTCTCATTATCTATATTACATATTTAATATACAATGTAATATATGTATTATATAATATACTATATATTTTGTGTATGTATTCATTTATTTTTACATATTTATGTTTTTGCCTATCTGCATGTCTCTAAAATAGCAATTCTCACAATATATATATTTTTAAGATTTTATTTATCTATTCATGAAAGACACACAGAGAGAGAAGCAGAGACACAGACAGAGGGAGAAGCAGGCTCCATGAAGGGAGCCTGATGTGGGACTCAATCCTGGGATTCCAGGATCAAAACCTGAGCTGAAGGCAGATGCTTAACTGCTGAGCCACCCAGAGATCCCTTCTCACAATATTTTAAACTTTTTCATTATTATATTTGTTATGGTGATCTGTGATCAATGATTATGACTTTGAAAACTCAGATGATGGTTAACCTTTTTCTAACAGGAAGTAGTTTTTAATTAAGGTATGTTCATTGTTTTTCAAACATAATGCTATTGTTCACTTAATAGACTGATATAAACATAACTTTTATATGCCCTGGGAAACCAAAAAAAAAAAAAAAATCATTTGACTCACTTTGTTGTGTTATTTTCTTTATTGGATGGTCTGGAACCAAATATACAATATCTTCAAGGTATGCTTATACTTTCCTTTATATCTTTAAACATAGTTATAATAGCTCCTTTATTATCCTTGTCTGCAAATTTCAACATCTAGGTCACACAGTGTTATCTTTTATTTATTATTTCTTTTTTGAATTAATTATGTCATCCTATTTCTGTAGATATCAACTAATTTTAGACTGTTTCCTTGAACATTGCAAGGGTATTTTTTAGAAACCACAGATGATTTTGTGACCCTGGGATGACTATTTTAAAATTTATTTTCAAAGACCTATAAGTTGGCTGAACTTGAACTATAAAACTTCATTTTCACTTTTAGCCTGTTTAGAGTTTTCCCTATGCATGATGGTTCAGAGATTAGCCAAAGATTTGGGCAGAGATTGAACAAGAAATTTAAGGATCTCCTCTCACCTTTTCTTGTGGTATTTCTCTGTTACTTTAAGTGGCTGCATTTACACTGAATACCATCCTATGTTCCCTCAGGTCAGTAGGACTGCAGGGTTCTTGTTAAATTTTAACCACACTGAATAGTGAAAGCTTGAGGCTTCTCTGGATGAGTCATAAATAATTTGACCCCATGTCATTCCCTTCCTCTGTGTATCAACTTTCATGAAATATCTGCTTGCTTCTGTCTTTCTCCCCTGCCTTAAGGAAATTGCGTATGTTTTGATGAGTTTATAGTTACTATCTGCTGGAGTGTTGGTCCAACTGGAGTTTATTTGGCCATGACAGGAGCATAACTCTATAGGGAATGACAATTATAGGAACCTGCAGATTGTTTCAACATAAAATAACATAAATCTGGTTAGATCAAAAATGAAATTGATCTTATTTCGTTCACAACATCTAGGTCTACAGCTGAAAGAATTTTTTTTCAGCATTTGTTTTTTGAACATTTCCATATTTACTATCACTTTTTATGCTTCCCTAACTAAGATTTTTTTTAATTAATTTTTATTGGTGTTCAATTTACCAACATACAGAAAAACACCCAGTGCTCATCCCGTCAAGTGTCCACCTCAGTGCCTGTCACCCATTCCCCTCCAACACCCGCCCTCCTCCCCTTCCACCACCCCTAGTTCGTTTCCCCGAGTTAGGAGTCTTTATGTTCTGTCTCCCTTCCTGATATTTCCCAACATTTCTTTTCCCTTCCTTTATATTCCCTTTCACTATTATTCATATTCCCCAAATGAATGAGAACATACACTGTTTGTCCTTCTCCGATTGACTTATTTCACTCAGCATAATACCCTCCAGTTCCATCCACGTTGAAGCCAACGGTGGGTATTTGTCGTTTCTAATTGCTGAGTAATATTCCACTGTATACATAAACCACATCTTCTTTATCCATTCATCTTTCGATGGACACCGAGGCTCCTTCCACAGTTTGGCTATTGTGGCCATTGCTGATAGAAACATCGGGGTGCAGGTGTCCTGGTGTTTCACTGCATCTGAATCTTTGGGGTAAATCCCCAGCAGCGCAATTGCTGGGTCGTAGGGCAGGTCTATTTTTAACTCTTTGAGGAACCTCCACACAGTTTTCCAGAGTGGCTGCACCAGTTCACATTCCCACCAACAGTGTAAGAGGGTTCCCTTTTCTCCACATCCTCTCCAACATTTGTTGTTTCCTGCCTTGTTAATTTTCCCCATTCTCACTGGTGTGAGGTGGTATCTCATTGTGGTTTTGATTTGTATTTCCCTGATGGCAAGTGATGCAGAGCATTTTCTCATGTGCTTGTTGGCCATGTCCATGTCTTCCTCTGTGAGATTTCTCTTCATGTCTATTGCCCATTTCATGATTGGATTCTTTGTTTCTTTGGTGTTGAGTTTAATAAGTTCTTTATAGATTTTGGAAACTAGCCCTTTATCTGATATGTCATTTGCAAATATCTTCTCCCATTCTGTAGGTTGTCTTTTAGTTTTGTTGACTGTATCCTTTGCTGTGCAAAAGCTTCTTATCTTGATGAAGTCCCAATAGTTCATTTTTGCTTTTGTTTCTTTTGCCTTTGTGGATGTATCTTGCAAGAAATTACTGTGGCCAAGTTCAAAAAGGGTGTTGCCTCTGTTCTCCTCTAGGATTTTGATGGAATCTTGTCTCACATTTAGATCTCTCATCCATTTTGAGTTTATCTTTGTGTATGGTGAAAGAGAGTGGTCCAGTTTCATTCTTCTGCATGTGGATGTCCAATTTTCCCAGCACCATTTATTGAAGAGACTGTCCTTTTTCCAGTGGATAGTCTTTCCTCCTTTATCGAATATTAGATGACCATACATTTCAGGGTCCACTTCTGGGTTCTCTATTCTGTTCCATTGATCTATGTGTCTGTTTTTGTGCCAGTACCACACTGTCTTGATGACCACAGCATTGTAGTACAACCTGAAATCTGGCATTGTGATGCCCCCAGCTATGGTTTTCTTTTTTAAAATTCCCCTGGCTATTCGGGGTCTTTTCTGATTCCACACAAATCTTAAAATAATTTGTTCTAACTCTCTGAAGAAAGTCCATGGTATTTTGATAGGGATTGCATTAAATGTGTAAATTGCCCTGGGTAACATTGACATTTTTACAATATTAATTCTGCCAATCCATGAGCATGGAATATTTTTCCATCGCTTTGTGTCTTCCTCAATTTCTTTCAGAAGTGTTTTATAGTTTTTAGGGTATAGATCTTTTACCTCTTTGGTTAGGTTTATTCCTAGGTATTTTATCCTTTTGGGTGCAATTGCAAATGGGATTGACTCCTTAATTTCTCTTTCTTCAGTCTCATTGTTAGTGTATAGAAATGCCATTGATTTCTGGGCATTGATTTTGTATCCTGCCACGCTACCAAATTGCTGTATGAGTTCTAGCAATCTTGGGGTGGAGGCTTTTGGGTTTTCTATGTAGAGTATCATGTCATCGGCGAAGAGGGAGAGTTTGACTTCTTCTTTGCCAATTTGAATGCCTTTAATGTCTTTTTGTTGTCTGATTGCTGAGGCGAGGACTTCCAGAACGATGTTGAACAGCAGTGGTGAGAGTGGACATCCCTGTCTTGTTCCTGATCTTAGGGGAAAGGCTCCCAGTGCTTCCCCATTGAGAATGATATTTGCTGTGGGCTTTTCGTAGATGGCTTTTAAGATGTCGAGGAAAGTTCCCTCTATCCCAACACTCTGAAGGGTTTTGATCAAGAATGGATGCTGTATTTTGTCAAATGCTTTCTCTGCATCTAATGAGAGTATCATATGGTTCTTGGTTTTTGTCTTGCTGATATGATGAATCACATTGATGGTTTTACGAGTGTTGAACCAGCCTTGTGTCCCAGGGATAAATCCTACTTGGTCATGGTGAATAATTTTCTTAATGTGTTGTTGGATCCTATTGGCTAGTATCTTGTTGAGAATTTTTGCATCCATGTTCATCAGGGATATTGGTCTGTAATTCTCCTTTTTGGTGGGGTCTTTGTCTGGTTTCGGAATTAAGGTGATGCTGGCCTCGTAGAACGAATTTGGAAGTACTCCATCTCTTTCTATCTTTCCAAACAGCTTTAGTAGAATAGGTATGATTTCTTCTTTAAACGCTTGATAGAATTCCCCTGGGAAGCCATCTGGCCCTGGACTCTTGTGTCTTGGGAGGTTTTTGATGACTGCTTCAATTTCCTCCCTGGTTATTGGCCTGTTCAGGTTTTCTATTTCTTCCTGCTCCAGTTTTGGTAGTTTGTGGCTTTCCAGGAATGCGTCCATTTCTTCTAGATTTCCTAATTTATTGGCGTACAGCTGTTCATAATATGTTTTTAAAATCGTTTGTATTTCCTTGGTGTTGGTAGTGATACCTCCTTTCTCATTCATGATTTTATTAATTTGAGCCTTCTCTCTCTTCTTTTTAATAAGGTTGGCTAATGGTTTATCTATCTTATTAATTCTTTCAAAGAACCAACTCCTGGTTCTGTTGATCTGTTCCACAGTTCTTTTGGTCTCGATATCATTGAGTTCTGCTCGAATTTTAATTAACTCTCTTCTGCTGCTGGGGGTGGGGTCTATTTGTTGCTTTTTCTCTAGTTCCTTTATGTGTAAGGTGAGCTTTTGAATTTGAGATCTTTCCAGTTTTTGAATGGATGCTTGTATTGCGATGTATTTCCCCCTCAGGACTGCTTTTGCTGCATCCCAAAGATTTTGAACGGTTGTATCTTCATTCTCATTAGTTTCCATGAATCTTTTTAATTCTTCCTTAATTTCCTGGTTGACCTTTTCATCTTTTAGCAGGATGGTCCTTAACCTCCACGTGTTTGTGGTCCTTCCATATTTCTTGTTGTGATTAAGTTCTAATTTCAAGGCATTATGGTCTGAGAATATACAGGGGACTATCCCAATCTTTTGGTATCGGTTCAGACCCGATTTGTGACCCAGTATGTGGTCTATTCTGGAGAAAGTTCCATGTGCACTTGAGAAGAATGTGTATTCAGTTGAGCTTGGATGTAAAGTTCTGTAGATATCTGTGAAATCCATCTGGTCCAGTGTATCATTTAAAGCTCTCGTTTCTTTGGAGATGTTGTGCTTAGAAGACCTATCCAGGGTAGAAAGAGCTAGATTGAAGTCACCAAGTATAAGTGTATTATTATCAAGGTATTTCTTGAGTTTGGTTATTAATTGGTTTAAATATTTGGCAGCTCCCACATTCGGGGCATATATATTGAGGATTGTTAAGTCCTCTTGTTGGATAGATCCTTTGAGTATGAGATAGTGTCCCTCTTCATCTCTCACTATAGTCTTTGGGGTAAATTTTAATTTATCTGATATAAGGATGGCAACCCCTGCTTTCTTTTGAGGACCATTTGAATGGTAAATGGTTCTCCAACCTTTTATTTTCAGGTTGTAGGTGTCCTTCTGTCTAAAATGAGTCTCTTGTAGACAGCAAATAGATGGGTCCTGCTTTTTTATCCAGTCTGAAACCCTGCGCCTTTTGATGGGGTCATTAAGCCCGTTCACGTTCAGAGTTACTATTGATAGATATGAGTTTAGTGTCATCATATCTATTCAGTCCTTGTTTTTGTGGATTGTTCCACTGAACTTCTTCTTAAAGGGGAATTTTAAGAGTCCCCCTTAAAATTTCCTGCAGAGCTGGTTTGGAGGTTACATATTCTTTCAGTTCCTGCCTATCTTGGAAGCTCTTTATCTCTCCTTCCATTTTGAATGAAAGCCTTGCTGGATAAAGTATTCTTGGTTGCATGTTCTTTTCATTTAGGACCCTGAATATATCCTGCCAGCCCTTTCTGGCCTGCCAGGTCTCTGTGGAGAGGTCTGCTGTTACCCTAATATCCCTCCCCATAAAAGTCAGGGATTTCTTGTCTCTTGCTGCTTTAAGGATCTTCTCCTTATCTTTGGAATTTGCAAGCTTCACTATTAAATGTCGAGGTGTTGAACGGTTTTTGTTGATTTTAGGGGGGGATCTCTCTATTTCCTGGATCTGAATGCCTGTTTCCCTTCCCAGATTCGGAAAGTTTTCAGCTAGGATTTGTTCAAATACATATTCTGGCCCTCTGTCCCTTTCGGCGCCCTCAGGAACCCCAATTAAACGTAGGTTTTTCTTCCTCAGGCTGTCATTTATTTCCCTTAATCTATCCTCATGGTCTTTTAATTGCTTGTCTCTTTTTTCCTCAGTTTCCCTCTTTGCCATCAACTTGTCTTCTATGTCACTCACTCGTTCTTCCACCTCGTTAACCCTCGTCGTTAGGACTTCTAGCTTGGATTGCATCTCATTTAATTGATTTTTAATTTCTGCCTGATTGGATCTAAATTCTGCAGTCATGAAGTCTCTTGAGTCCTTTATGGTTTTTTCTAGAGCCACCAGTAGCTGTAAAATAGTGCTTCTGAATTGGCTTTCTGACATTGAATTGTAATCCATATTTTGCAACTCTGTGGGAGAGAGGGCTGTTTCTGATTCTTTTTTTTGAGGTGAGGTTTTCCTTCTAGTCATTTTGCTCAGTGCAGAGTGGCCAAAAACAAGTTGTATTGGGAAAAGGAGAAAAAGAGAGAGAAGGAAAGAAAAGAGAAAAAGAAAAAAGAGAAATAAAAAAAGGGGAAAAAGAGAAGAAAAAGAAAGAAAAAGAAAGAAAGGAGAAAACAAAAGGGGTGGGGTGGGGTAAGCAATCAGAAATCAAGAAGAAAGAAACAAAAAAAAAAAAAACACAAAAAAAAACCAAAAACAAAAATAAAAAAAACAAAAACAAAAACCACGGGGAGTATCTTCTGATTCTGTCTACTTTAAGTCCCTTGACTTCCCTTGGAACTGGTCCCTGTCGCTGGTCTTCTGGGGGAGGGGCCTGCTGTGCTGATTCTCAGGTGTTAGCACTTGGGGGAGCTGCTCTGCCCCTGCCTGGTGCAGGGCTCAGTGGGGGTTGTTCACCCCGTGAGGCCCCGGGAGGAAGCCACAGTGGCGGGGGCAGCTCTGGGACCCTGGAGTCAGCTCCCGCAGTAGCTCCGGGGCTCTCCGTCTGCAGGGCCTGGGGGCTCCGGGGCGGGGCCGCTGATGTGCTCAGCTTGGGGCAGGAGCGTCCTTGCTGTCCTGGGTCCTCCCGGCCTCTGCCTGTCCCTGGGGGAGGCCGGATCCTGGGCTGTGTCCCGGCGCCCTGTGCTCCGGGGCCTGCGCTGTTGGATTCGCGCTCCTGGCGGTGCAGCCCCCTCCGCGGAGCCGCAGCCCGAGCCCCTCCGAGCTGTTCCCGGAGCCGCGCCGCCCCCTCCGCGGAGCTTCTTCCTTCGCCCGAGCCGCCGCCGCTGAGCTGCTCCCGGAGCCCCGCAGCCCCCTCCGCGGAGCCGCCGCCCGAGCCCCTCCGAGCTGCTCCGGGTCCCGCCTGCGCTGCAGCCCTTAGGGAGCTCGGCGCACTCTCCGGGGCGCAGGTGCCTGTTAGTGTCCCCGGGAGCCCGAGGGCATCCCCGCCTTTCTGGGGATCCTGCTCCAATTCCCCGGGAGGCCTTTCCCCCGGGAAGGTCGGTGCAGCTCCTGCTCCTCCGGGACGGGGCTCTCCTGTCCTGGGGACACTCCCCCGGCCTCAGCCCGGCTCCTCGCGGGCCCCTCCCCCTCGGAGGCCTTTTGTTCCTTTATTTCTTTTTCCCCGTCTTCCTACCTTGATAGAAGCGCGAACTCTTCTCACTGTAGCGTTCCAGATGGTCTCTCTTTAAATCTCAGGCCGAATTCGTAGATGTTCAGGATGATTGGATGGTTTTCTAGGTAATTTGTTGAGGACAGGTGACTTGGAGACCCTGCTCTGCCGCCGTCTTGCCCCTCCCCCCCCAACTAAGATTTGATACATATTGTGAGAAGAAGGTTTTAGATCAGGGAAACTGGTCTTTAGTAGAGTCCAGAGAAAGGCTAACATGGTTGAGGTGTTAGGACAAGTGATAATACATTGTCCAAATAACTTTGAGCCTAACTTAAAAGATGTTTTGCTTTTTACATTACTAATATAAGCCCCTTAATTCTAAAATCCCTATGTTCATGTGCAAATTCACATTATTGACACCAGTTAGGCAAGAAATGGACATATATTTATATATACTATAGTTCTACAAAGAATACTCTACTTTTAGCCATGTTATTCATTTTGCTTCATCTATATTATCTAGGCTCTAATATTTGACTTTTGATTCTCATCATGATTATAATTAATGACTACAGAAAATAACCAGTATGTTGCAGTAACATTTTAAAATAATTTTATTAATGCTAAATATTGAATCAGTACCAAATGTACTCATTATCTTGTTTATTTTACATGCATTAGTTTTAGCCATCCTAAAACTCTGAAGGCATAGTCATATCAATTTATCAACTTCTTAAATAAACAAAACAAAACAAAACAAAACAAAACAAAACAAAACAAAAAAATACTAACAGTCACAGAAATTAAGTAACCTGCCCATACCATGTAGCAAGTAACTGGTGAAATCTTGTTCAAACGAAACCTATGGGTTTTCAGTTGCAGTTTACCAGATTTTATTCCCAGAACATTTATTTTCCTTTCCCTCCCCCTTCTTTTGATAGGGCAAGGGTGAATGAAGGGCAAAAATGTAAAAAAAAAAAATAGAGCATAAAATTTAACAATTTATAAGAAATTAACAGATTGAGGTTTTAAACCTTACATTTTAAGTTGTTAATCTCAAATCAACAAAATACCCAAATGTATTTAATCAATAGCACTTTTAATATTAATGCAGTCATCTTGAGTTGGGAGAGTGTGTACTTTTATAGTTTTTGATTTCTCATCTTTGTACAGGGTATACAGATTTATGATGGATAGCTTGAGGACTGAATATAAAATTAAAGAATTTTAGGATTTAATGAATTTAAAAGATTGAGAATATAATCTGTCAACTCAGCAGTTTTACTCCTCAATGTTTTATGATAAAGTTCTATGAAATTGACTTTTTACACTGGATTAAGTCCCATTTTTTTTCAACTTGATAATTTACCAAAATAAAAAATGAAGACTTCATTTTATTAAAAACAACTTTGTCTTCTGGAGAATTTGCCCATCATGTCCTCTGGCTGTATTTGTGGGTATTGCCTGGGATAATTTTCTCTCTTTGGCCATTTATATATCTCATTAATTTTATGAAGAAGCTTTTTAAATTTACTTACATGAACAGGAATATGTGTCCCCAGAGTTGGCTCTCAGGAATTGAGTATGGTCCCTCCCTCTCTCCTGGTGCCTGACTGCCCAGCAGTGGCATTTATACATGCCCTGAGGGCTCTACGCACATGTAGACAGTCACAACCATCCCCCACTCCACTTCAGTGGTGCTGTTAATGGACAACTTCAGCCACATGCAGATCAGAATTTATGTGGAGATCTAGCAAGAGATGGTTCCTTTGAGGGAAAATGTTTAATGTCACTTGTTTGGGATATAGAGTGACATCCAACCAGGCTTGGAAGTACTTTTTATTGTAAAGGAGAAAACATATGGAGAGAGATAAGAAATGAGAACAATTTCAAAGCCCAAATTAGTGAAATATATCAACAATAGTAACATTTTTTAAATGAAAATATTGAAAGAATTACTGTTGAATGGATAGAGAATGGAGATACAAAGAACAGAAATATTGACCTGAAGAGCAACTTTTCACTCAACCTTGACTCTGCTCCTGATGAAGAAATTGAATCCAGTCCAGAAACACTTCTACCTCCAGTATCCTCAGCCAAAGTAAACAAAACTGTAAAGAATCAACAGACTGGATTCTGTTAAGAATGACCTTCCTCCAATAGATAGCAGAGTGGTTAGTTCTGCATGTGTATGACCTAGTCAACTTCCTGGACAGTCTTCCTCTTCAAAACCTAATGCACATAGAAATTCTTGCTGTGTAAAAAAGATAGAAAAGTTACAAAAACAAAACAAAAACAAAAGAAGAGAAAGAAAGAGAAAGAAAAAAAAAAGACTACAACATAAAAAACTTAAGCGCCCCTGATGTTGATGCTACAAACCCAAATTATAAAATTCTGTATGATCAGAGACTCTAAAGGGATTGTAGGCCATTGACAACAGAAGATCCTATTAATAAACATAGGATATGTATTTTTATAAGAAAATGACCATTCAGTAAAAAAAGAAACTCAAATGAAAGATCTTGATGCAATCATGATCCCTAATAAAAATATTGTGATGGTATATAAACCTACTCTTAGTTTTGTGTCAGTAAAGTACCAAGAAAACCAAACATTGGGTTTTGATTCCACTTTTGATGACTCAGCTCCTAAATGAAATGGTTTACAGGATTACAGTTAGGTCACTAGGGGAAATTGTATTTGAGAGGAGAATGGCTATCTTCCTTGCTGAAAGTGGAAAAACTCAAACAATGGGAAGTGACTTCTCAGGAAAGAACCAAAATTGTTCTAAAGGAATTCATGCATTAGCAGCTTGAGATTTGTTTTTCTTTTTAATGCCAAAGCAGTCAAACTATAAGAAGTTAGAACTTCAAGTATATGCAGCTGTTTTGGAAATTTATAGTGGAAATGTATTTGACTTGATGAACAGGAAAGCAAAATGAAGAGTGCCAGAAGATGGAAAACAGCAGAGTCAAGCAGTGGGATTACGGGAACAGGAGATCAAATGTGTTGAAGATGTACTGAAACTCACTGACATAGGCAACAGTTGCAGAACATCCAGTCAAACATCTGCCAGTGCACATTTATCTTGGAGCCATGCAGTGTTTCAAATCATTTTTAGAAGGAAAAGAAAACTATACAGTAAATTGTCTCTCATTGATTTTCCTGGAAATGGAAGCGGAGCTGGTACTTCCAGTGCAGACAGGCAAAAGAGGCTTTGAAGGTACTGAAATTAGTAAAAAGCCTTTTAAGCACTGAAGGACTACATTAGAGCTTTAGGTAAAAATAAACCTCCTACTCCTTTCCTAGGTCTTGAGAGATTCATTCATGGGTGAACATTCTGTTGCCTGCATGACAGTTACAAACTCTCGAGGGATGGCATCCTGTGAAAATACTCTTGATACATTAAAATATGTAAATAGTGTGAAAGAATTTGTGCTGCTGGGATGTTCATCTAATAATGCATGGCTCACCAAATCAGATTGAGGACTGAGAGGCAGAATGGGGAATGGGCAGTTCCCATTAGAGAGATGGTGTAAAACTTCCTTGTGAAAAAAGTGAAGCAGAGATTTCTCTACAATTGCTTACTTTCCATGAAGCTATCTCATAAATAGAAATGAAAATAAATTGCACAAGATCACAGGAGGGCAGTGTTCTAGGAGTTTATTCAATGTTGGAAGATGACAAGTCTCTCATAGAGATGGCTGAAGAGATAGATGATGATGTAGATTTATATGCTACTCAACTTGGAACTATTCTTGAGCAAAAAAAAAAAAAAAGAAAAAGGCATTTTAACTAAGCTATGGGATAAAGTGAAATCTTTCTGTGTAACTCTGTAAGAACAATCCAGATCAAGCTAGAGAGATCCCATGCCCTTTAAATCAGCATTTGCTGCTGAAGGATCCCCAGAATCCACACTATTGTAACATAATGTTTATGCTGTAAGAACCATTTGAAAGTTTGACATTTTTAAGTCTCTGTGGAAAATGTCTTTCCCTTCATCTGAATGACATTTGAATTTTGTGAAACACTCCTTTGTCTACAAAATGCTTCTAGCCCAGGAGATACAACCAAAATTTGGGAATAGTGAAGTACTTTGTTTCATTTTCACAAATTGTGATTTCTGTTGGGGATATTATCAATTGTATTTTCTATATGATGAAGTAAGATTGTGGACTTGATCCAGTAGTGATTAGTAGGGGGAGGCCACAGCATTTCCTTTTAACTCTGTTCAGTTTTTGTAGCAAGACTGAGCAGTTTTAAATCCTTTGTCTGTATGGATACCTCATCAGTGATTGTACATACCTTGCCCATTCCTAGGGACAGCTGTGCTCACGTCTCCCTACTTTGTGCCTTGACAAAGACTATTTTTTTTTTAAAAGATTTATTTATCTTTAGAGAGAGAGGGAGGGAGTAAGAGACAGCACAGGGGGAGGAGCCGAGGAAGAGAGAGAATCTTAAGCAGACTCCCTGCTGAGCATGGAGCCTAAAGTGGGGCTCCATCTCATGACCCTGAGATCATGACCTGAGCCAAAATCAAATCAATGCTCAACTGACTAAGCAACCCAGGTGCCCCTTGATGAAGGCTATTGATTCTAAATATCTGAAGCACAGCCAAGATAAATTACATTTATTATTTCGCATTATGAATTACCTTTATCATAGTACATTTTTACTATATTTGAAACATTTTTGTGGATGACTAATTTTTCAGGATGTGCCACATCATTGAATGGAACTAAAGTCTGTGATAGTAAACATAGATGCTGATTTATTTATTTATTTATTTATTTATTTATTTATTTATTTATGATTTTGTTTATTTACTCATGATAGAGAGAGAGAGAGAAAGAGAGAGAGAGAGAGAGGCAGAGACACAGGCAGAAGGAGAAGCAGGCTCCATGCACCGGGAGCCCGACGTGGGATTCGATCCTGAGACTCAGGATCGCGCCCTGGGCCAAAGGCAGGCGCCAAACAGCTGAGCCACCCAGGGATCCCCTATTCCATTTTTTAAATAAATTTAATTTACTTATTCATGAGAGACACAAAGAGAGAGACAGAAACATAGGCAGAGAGAGAAGCAGGCCCCCTGCAGGGAGCCTAATGTGAAACTGATCCTGGGATTCCCCGGAATCAAGCCCTGGGCCGAAGGCAGATGCTCAACCACTGAGCCGCCCAACCGTCCCTGAATTACTTCATCTTATAAGAAATCTGAAAGTATGTTTTTAAAAACAATAATACATCGTTTTAAATTTCTTAGCATTTTCTTGGTAAAGAACTAAAATATAAACTCGTTGATGTGTAATAAAAAGTGAAAAATTTTAAAGTTTCCTAAAAGTACACATACCTAAATTATGCTAATTTAATATTGAACTACTTTTTGATATGATCACTTTACAGAAAAAAATACTGTTACAAATTTGATATAAAAGTTTCTTTGTGGGCAGTCGAATTAACTTATTGAAATAAAATATGATGAAAAATATCAAATTGACTTGTAGATTTATAATTTTTTACTTATGTTCCTACCACAAAGTCTAATATGCAATGGTTATTTTGTGATTTATTCTCTGAATTGCAATTTTTGAAAAAAAATTATATCTAGATTCCCTATTATGTATATAATAAAGAATTGACAGTGGAAGAAATGAGTTGAAGAGTTTGAAATAAAGTGATTTTGATCATCACAGGAAGAGAGGATACCACATAATTCACATATCAGCATGACATTACTTCCAAATTTTATTACTTTAATATCTCATTCACATAGAAATTAAGCCCTTTGCTATTCTAAAAATAATATTTGGATAATTTAGGTATTTGAGCGAAGATAAAATAGTTTTTAATAGTTTAGCTTAAAACTAAACACTAAGAAAACACATTCAGCATTTTATTACAGTCTTTACAAAAGTGTACGCTTTCATTATATTAGCTTAACACTTACTCAGAATTTCCATTTTATTAAACTTAATCGTAAGAAAACTGAAAGCAACTAGAAAATAATAGTTATGAAATATATATCATTAAAATAAAATAAAATCTAATTTTTGAAGAGATCAGATAAAGGAAATGAACACTATAGTAAAAACAGTTGTGTCATATTACTTATCTCCAAACCTGAACACAGCCCAGCCACTTTTCTGTCACCTGATTGCTCATAGAAAATTAAACTGAGCTCTACACAAACTATTATTAACAGATTAATGAAATCTGTTCAAGAGGAATATTGATCCGCTTAAGTTGATCAATTAATTTTTCTATCCTGAAAAAAGTTTGACTCTTATGAGTAACATTGATCTGAAAATATTTGTAATGCTATACTTAATAAGCATTTTCCTGTTAAAATAATCTGTACTAAGGAAAATATAAATACATAGATGAAATTTAATATATATATTATACATGAAGAATGATTTAAAAAATGAGAGAAAATAATTACTTTTCATGCTCCTCTGTTTGGCATAGAAGATAGAAAATAAGTTGAACATAGCAAAAAACATATGCTACGATTCTTTTCACAGATAAAAGAACTCTGTGGAAAAGCATAGAAATTCTATGAGGACAGAAATTCTATGAGGACAGAGATTCTATGAGGACAGGGATTTGTTTCCATATCTTGGAACTTTTTCCCATTCTAAAATGATGTTAGTAAAGAGGAAAATATGTGATGTATTTAAAAGAACATCTGGATAGTTAACCTGATTGGAAAAATAATTTTTTTTTATACGTTAACTGTCTTGAAAGAAAATGTTTTTGTGTTATTGTGCATGTGTGTTGTGCACATGCAAATTAGAGCACCCAACTGAAAATAAAAGCAATGATCTGGCTATAAAGGAGTCCTTTAGGTTGAAAGAAAATGTGCTCTTAGGGACCAATTTCCTAATTAGGAACTTTTATTACGCTTCTATTTCATGCTTTTGTTTGTTGAATTTCAGGAGATCTGTCAGAGAAAACATCAATTATTTGTTATAAAGTTATTTAAAAACTAAGATTGAAATAGTGAAAGCAATACACATCAGGACATCTGAGCATTTATTTGTGAGAAGGCGGCATTCAATGAGCTAGAGAGAATAAATCCTTTTTATTTCCAGATTCTCCAGTGATATCTCGCATGTAATTTAGGAACTTCATATCTCCAGGTACTTCTAAAATCTCTTGTTTTAGCTGCTGGCATAAGGAATAAAATGCCTCAAACATTTTCCTGTATTCTTCTAGGAGACTACAAACACTGGATTTTTTTTTGTCCTGTTGATTAAAGTGCATTCATAATGATAAAGTAATTAAGCACATTAAAGTAATTATTAAACAGATAATGTTGTTTTGTACCCCAGGCAGAAGTCTCTCGCTATATTACTTGTGCTGCAACTATATTCAAGTACAATCAACTTGAGTCTCCTACATTCTTGCTTCAGGGAAAGTTTTCAAAAGTTAACTAGGTAGTGATTTCTCTGAAATTTGCAATTTAAAGGCATAATGACCATGCTTATACAAAAACAATGCTGGCTTCCATCAGCCTCAGAGACTATTTCTAGTTGATATAAATATGTTGTTGCATTCCTCAAAATTACCACAAAAGAAGCAATTTTGTAACTCAGAAATGTAACAAGAGCTGAACTAAATCAACTATGAAAGGATCCCAATAATTGCCTAAGGACTGCAAGGAGGATAAAATAAGAAAAATACCCATAAAGTGACCCTTTCTTTTATATTTTATAGACATGGTCCAAAGGTTGTTGAAACTATAGCCTGTTTTCATCTACCACCTCGCCTTTCTAGGATGTTGGTATAACTTATCTGGTTGTAAATAGATATTTTTCTATTAAGCAAAACAATTTGAACTAATTGCCTTCTATTAGTCACTGTAGAAACCTGAAATTCAAACATATTTATTTCATATTTCTCTAAGCTGTGCACCTGAAACTAACATTAAACTGTTAGCTAACTGGAATTTAAATAAGCACTTTTAAAAAATGGGTGAAAGATTGATTAGGACTGCAGGTTAAATATGGTGCTGCAGTAAAAATGTGATCCTAGTGATGGGTCACTGGGAAGTGAGGGACCATTCCAGTAGCTTTCTATCTCTTTCCATTCTGGGATATTCTCAGTATCTGCTGTTGCCCCAAACTAGTCCCCTGGTTCTTTAAGCCAGTAAAATTGGGGAATCTGAATTAGAATCAGAGGTACTCAGTGCAGTGCAGACTAGGAACTGCTGTTAGGGTAAATGTTACCATTGTATCACCCACCCTATCCTTTTCTCCCTGCAAATGCCAACATTTAAACAGTAGTAGCCTTTTTGGGTATGATATTTCTCTCAAGGCATTCAGACCAGCACTGAGCAAAATGTGAGGTAGCTCAAACATGCCTTTGACTCCTAATTACCACCTTTGATATTTTTTCCTGTTCCACCTTCAGCTCTTGCTTTTAATTTCAGAGGTCTCAAAAAAAAATAAATAAATAATTTCAGAGGTCTCTCCTGCTGCTTGGGCTCAGCTGTCCCAAGATAATAATACAACAATAAACTTATTACTCTAGATACTGCATTTTCCCCTTCTCAAGAGTTCTTAGATTTTAAACATAACCACACAGGACAATGCTTCATAAGAAGGAATAACTTTCTAGTTGACAACTGATAAATGTGATGAAAGATATTTGGATAGCTGGGCCATGTACCACCCTTGACTGGTGACACATATTCTGATCCCTTTCCATGCTGACCTTGTAAAACTCCCCCAGTTTCATTTATTTTTCTGAAAATTATTTATTTATTTATTTATTTATTTATTTATTTATTTATTTATTTATCTATCTATCTATTTAGAGTTCGATTTGCCTAGAACTTTGGAAATTAAGTAACACGGAGAAGTTTTAAATTTTACACATCAAAAGTTAAAGGTAGTGACAAATCACGAGTGGGGGGACGATGTCTTGTTTGTATTCTTGTCAAAAATATTCTTTGACAGAATTTATATAGAATTGTAAAATGAGAAAAGTACCCATTAGAGTAGCAGAAGTATACGACTAGTTTTGTTAGAGTGCCATGCCCTAATATATATATGTATTTATATATGTGGCTTCAGGACTGACATTTAGATATTTATCCATTTTATTGCCTTCACACATATATATTTGGATATCAGAAAAATAAGTCACACAGCAGAAATGAAATCTGAATTAATATACATTTGAAAAAGCCATATTTTAGCTGCAAAACTTAGGCCTACTATTTCCCAGTCTTCTGTCTTTCTCAGACTAAAGCCTTATGTTTTTTTTTTTTTAATTTTTTTTTTTATTTATGATAGTCACAGAGAGAGAGAGAGGCAGAGACACAGGCAGAGGGAGAAGCAGGCTCCATGCACCGGGAGCCCGATGTGGGATTTGATCCCGGGTCTCCAGGATCGCGCCCTGGGCCAAAGGCAGGCGCCAAACCGCTGCGCCAACCAGGGATCCCAAGCCTTATGTTTTTATCTTGGAGGTTTTCCCTAATGCTACTGGGAAAATCTGACCAAATTTGCAGTTAATGAGGGTTGATAGAGTTGAGTTCCCCACTGCTGTTATTTTAAACACTGACCTTTTTTATTAGCATGATGTAATAATGTTTAATCTCTAAATTTAGATGGAGGTCATATCAAGTTGATAATAAAAATAAGTTATGGGAACAAAGAATCATTCTTTTTTTTTTAATATTTTATTTATTTATTTCAGAGAGAGAGAGCATGAGTGCAAGGGGCAGAGGGGAGGGAGAGAGAATCTGAAACTGACTCTTCCCTGAGCTTTGAGCCTGAGGTGGGGCTTCATCCCAGGACCCTAGAGGTCATGACCTGAGCCAAAATCAAGAGTCAGAGGCTTAACCCATTGAGCCACCCAGGTGCCCCATATTTGTTGTTATTAACATTCCTTTCTTTTCTCTTTTTCCCTTTAGTCTTGTTTATTTCCAAGATGTCAGGATGTTGGTGTACTGATACCTACAGAATTGAACTGGAGGTTAATCACTGAATAATTATCAACTAATTCCTTTTTTTTTAGTTTTATTATTTAAACCCTGTTTTCATATCAAACCTCAGTGTATGTCCTGCACAAAAGAGAGTCAATGTGAAAAAAATAAGTTCCAATTTTGATATTTATTTACTAAAAGGAAAGAGGAGCCATGAGGCAGTTTTGATTAGCATCCAAGTTTTAATGGTGATTTCAGATGAGAGCAGCAGGACTATCTGCCTCATTGTCTCATTTGTCTGTGTAATTTTTTGTTGTTGCAAAGTACAAAGAGAATCTTTATATACAGAAGTGTTTATAAGTAAACATTTTTAACTACATTGTATCTAGGAAATATTCTCCTAATTAATATCTAATGAGACGCATAATGATACTGGGAAGTCTTATAACAAAAGCTTTGATAGAAGCAGAAAATTCCATTGTTGCTGTGCCATGGTATTGTCTGTCAAGCCATCACTGTAGACCTGCACCACACAGAGTAATAATAGCCAAAAGACAAATGTGGATACTTAATACATGAATGCAGCTAGTCTGAGTTGAAATATGTTGTAAATGCTAAGTACACAATTTTATAGCTTAGTATAAAAACATAAACTCTCTTACTATTAAATTTTGGAATGATTACATTTAAATAAGCATTTTAGATAATTTTGGTTAATTAATATATCAATATATTAATTTCTTTTTTAAAAATAGGACTACTAGAAAATTTTTAACACAGGGGCAAATATTATTCTCAGCAAAGGTAAACTACAGTGGTAAATATTCTTTCAATTTCTTTTTTTAACTTAAAAAATATTACTTCAAGTATAATAATAGTTACACTAGTTCCATATGTACAGTATAATGCTTTAGCAATTCTATTCAATACTTAGTGCTCACATTAAGATAAGAGTAGTCTCAATCACCGCATATTTCACCTATCAACCTACCCACCTCCTCTCTGGCAACCACTCGTTTGTTCTCTAAAAGTCTTTTTGTTTGTCTCTTTTTCTTTATTAATTTGTTTCTTAAATTCTACATATAAGTGAAATCATATGGTATTTTTATTTCTCTAACTTATTGCACTTGGCATTATTGCCTATAGATCCATCATTGTTATTGCAAATGACAAGATCATATATATATATATATATATATATATATATATATATATATATACCACCTCTTCTTTATCATTCATTCATGGATGGACACTTGGGTTGCTTCCATATCTTGGCTATTGTAAATAATGCTGCAATAAACATAGGGGAGCATGTACCTTTTTGAATCACTGTTTTAACTTTCTCTGGATACCCAGAGAAAAGATAGAAGAAACATTCCAATGTAGTGGAATGACTGAATCATATAGTAATTCTATGTATTTTTGAGGAAATTCATACTTTTTTTCCACAATGGGTGTACTAGCTTGCATTCCCACCAATTTTAATTAGATTATTTGTGTGTGTGTGTGTGTGTGTGTAAATTCTTTATATATTTTGGATATTAGCCCCTTAGTGGATATATCATCTGCAAATATCTTCTCTTATTCAATGGATTACCTTTTGTTTTGTCGATGGTTTCCTTTCTTGTGTAAAACTGTTTATTTTGATATAGTCCCAATAGCTATTTTTGCTTTTGTTTCCCTTGCCTGGGGAGACATATCTAGAAAAATGTTTCTTTTTTAAAAAGATTTTATTTATTTATTCATGAAAGACAGAGGGGGGGCGCAGAGACATAGACAGAGGGAGAAGCAGGCTCCATGCAGGGAGCCCCACATGGGACTTGACCCGGGTCTCCAGGATCAGGCCCTGGGCTGAAGGCGGCGCTAAACCTCTGAGCCACTGGGGCTGCCCCATAGAAAAATGTTTCTATGCTTGAAGTCAAAGCAATGGTTGCCTATATTTTCTATTGGAATTTTATGGCTTCAGGACTCACATTTAGATATTTATCCATTTTATTTTATTTTGTCTTGTTTTAGTATGGTATAAGAATTGGTCCAGTTTCATTCTTTTGTATGTAGAGGTCTGATTTCCCCAACAGTATTTGTTGAAAAGGCTGTCTTTTTCTCATTGGATATTCTTGGCTCCTATGTTGTACATTACTTGACCAAAAAATTGTGAATTTATTTCTGGACTCTCTGTTCCATGGCTCTATGTGTCTACTTTTGTGCCAACACCATACTGCTTTGATTACCACTGCTTTATATTATATTTTCATATCTGGGATTGTGATACCTCCTTTTTTGTTATTTTTCAATATTGTTTTGGCTATTAAGGATCTTTTGTGGTTCCATATGGACTTTAGAATTATTTTACTAGTTCCATGAAAAATATTGTTGGTGTCTTGATAGAGATTTATTAAATCTGTAGGTTTCTTTGGGTAGTATAGACCTTTTAATAAGAAAATTGGGGTAGCAATACTTATATTGGACATAATATACTTTAAAACAAAGGGACATGATGATAAAAGAAACACTCCAACAAGAAGATATAATGATTGTTTAAATATTTATGCACTCAACATGAAAGCACCCAAAACAGAAAGCAACTATTAACAGCCATAAAGGAAATCAATAGTGACTCTACTTATATCAATGAATAGATCATCCAAACAGAAAATCAACAAGGAAACAGTGGCTTTGAATGACACGTTGGAACAGTCAGATCTACTAGATAGATTCAGAACTTTCCATCTTAAACCAGCAAAAATATACCCTCTTTTCAAGTCCATATGGAACATTCTCCAGAATAGATCACATTAGGCCATGAAACAAGTCATAACAAAATTTAAAAGATTGAAATCATATCATGCATCATTACTGATCAAAACACTATGAAATTAGAAAGTAATCACAAGAAAAAATATGGAAACAATGATGGCTGTACTAGCTTGCATTCCCACCAACAGTGCATGAAGCCGTATATATGGAGGCTAAATAAGATGCTACTAAACAATAAATGAGTCAACTGAAAATCCAGAGAACATAAAAAATACATGGATGTAAAAAAATGAAAACATAATGGTCCAAAATCTTTGAGATGTGATAAAAGCTGTTCTAGAATGGAAGATTATATAGCAATAGAAACCTAATACAAGAAGCAAGAAAAATCTCAAACAACTTAACCTTGCCCCTAAAGTAGCTAGAAGAAGAACAAAGTCCGAAGCTAGTAGAAGGGGAAAAAATAAGATTGGAAATGAATTCAGAAATGAATGAAATACAGGCTTAAAGGTAAAAAGAATATATCAATGAAACCAGGAGCTGATTCTTTGAAAAGAACAATAAAATGGATAAATCTTTAGCCAGACTTACCAAAAAAAGAAGAATAGGACTCAAAATCAGAACTGAAGGGGAAGTAACAACAGACAACACAGAAATACAAAGGATTATGAGAGCATATTATGTAAGATTATATGCCAACAAACTGAACAGTCTAGAAGAAATGAATAAGTTCCCAGAAATATATAACCTCCAGGACTAAATCAGGAAGAAATAGAAAATTTGAACAGACTGGTTATTAGTAATGAAATTGAATCAAAAACAACTCTCAACAAAAATCCAGAACCAGATGGCTTCACAGGTGAATTCTACCAAACATTTAAGAAGAAATAATACTTATTTTTCTCAAACTATTACAAAAAAATGAAAGAGGAAGGAATGTTTCCAAATTCATTCTATGAGGCCAGTGTTACCCTGATACTAAAACCAGATAAAGACACAATGAAAAAAGAGAAATATAGGCCAACATCTCTGATGAACATAGATACAAAAATCAACAAAATACTAGCAAACTGAATCCAATAATACAATTAAAAAATCATTCACCACAATCAAGTGGGATTTATTCCAGGGATACAAGGGTAGTTCAACATTTGCAAATCAATCAATGTGATATATCACATCAATAAGAGGTAGGACAAAAATCATATCATCATCTCAGTATATGCAGAAAAAGCATTTGGCAAATTACAACATCCATTCCTGATAAAAATTATCTGTAAAGTAAGTTTAGAGGGGACATACTTACTTCAACATGATAAAGAGTATATATGAAAAACTCACAGCTAACAACATTTTTACTGATGAAAAACAAAGTATTTCCTTTAAGATTGGCACAAGACTAGGATGTCTACACTTACCACTTTTATTCAACACTGGAAGTATTAAGTATAGATAGCAACAGACAAGAAAAAGAAAAAAAAGCATTCAAATTGGTAAGAAGTCAAATTTCACTTTTTGCAGATGACATGATGCTATAATAGAAGACTCAAGTCTCCACTAAAAAACTACTAGAACTGGTAAATGAATACAATATAATTTCAGGATACAAAGTTAATATACAGAAGATGGTTTTATTTTTATACACTGATAATGCAGTTGCAGAAAGAGAAATAAAGAACAGTTGGTTTAAAAACGCACCAAAAATAATACCTAAGAATAAACTAAGGAGGTGAAAGAACTGTACTCTGAGAAGTGTAAAACATTGGTGAAAGAAATTGAAGATTATACAAACAAATGGAAAGGTATTCCATGCTCATTTCAATTTCTTTACATGTGAGGCATGCTATTTTAATTTATATATTGTCAATATAGTCCAAATAAGTTAAAGTATTACTCAGAATACTGTTACATGTCACATCCTTCCAGCTCAATTAACATTCTAGTTCTTTCCTGCTGCTTTCAAGATATTTCCTTATCTTTCATCTCAGAATTTTAATTATGATATCTTGGCAGAATTTCTTTGGGGTTATTTTGCTTGGAATTTTCTCAGCTTATTGAATTTATAGGTTTAGGTCTTCTGCCAAAATTGAGAAATTTCCAGTCATTATTTCTTCTGGTACTTTTTCAGCTCTTTTGTTTTTCTTCTCTCTCCCTGGGTCTCTAATGACTAGAATATTGGGTCTTTATTATAGTCCTTGAGGCATTCTTGTTCAGTTTATTTTCTCACTTGTTCAGATTAGGCATTTCTACTGTTAATCTTTAAATTTAAATAGTCTTTACTCTGTGCTCTCTATTCTTCTACTGAGTCCAACCTTGAGGTTTTTCTTTCTTTTATTTTTAATAAAATTTGGCTATTATACTTTTCAGTTCTAAAATTTCATTTTGACTCTTCTCCATATCTTCTATTTTCTTTGCTGAGACTTGCTGTTTTTGTTTGTTTGTTTGTTTGTTTGTTTTTTTAATTTTTTATTTATTTATGATAGTCACAGAGAGAGAGAGAGAGAGAGAGAGGCAGAGACACAGGCAGAGGGAGAAGCAGGCTCCATGCACCGGGAGCCCGACGTGGGATTTGATCCCGGGTCTCCAGGATCGCGCCCTGGGCCAAAGGCAGGCGCCAAACCGCTGCGCCACCCAGGGATCCCTGTTTGTTTGTTTTTTGTTTGTTTGTTTCAAGTGTGTTTGTAATTGCTGGTTGAAGTCTTTTATGATAGCAGCTTAAATATTTGTCAGAGGGATGCCTGGGTGGCTCAGTAGATGAGCTTCTGCTTTGGCTCAGTTTGTGATCCTCAGATCCTGACATCAAGTTCTCCATCCGGCTCCCCACAGGAAGCCTGCTTTCTCCCTCTGCCTATGTCTCTGCTGTTCTCTCTGTGTGTCTCATGAATAAATAAATAAAATCTTTAAAAAATAAAATATTTGTCAGATATTTGTAAATCAGGTTGACGTGTGTTGATTGTCCTTTCTCATTCAAGTGAGAGGTTCCTGGGTTTTGGTATGATGCGAGTCTTGGACATTGGGTAATGTGTTGTGAGGTTTGGGATCTTATTCAGATCTTCCCTTAACAGGCATTTTCTGACAATGCGAGGCTCACATTGGAAGGCCAGGGTCTCACCTCATTACTGCCTGATGGGCGTGGATATACAGGCTTCCTACTAGGTCTCTCTACTGATATCAAGTCCTGCTGAGACACTTATGACCCACCGGAGGCAGTGAATGCCCAAGATCCCCCTCAGGTTCCTTCTGGCATCTTCACAGCAGGGCAAGGGCCTTTTTTTTTTTTTTTTTTTTTTTTTTTTTTTTTTTTTTTACCACAAGTAGGGATGAAAATTGAGGCTCTGACTAGAACGAGAGTGGAAAGGACAAAAGATTTTTCCATGGGATTTGACTGGAGTGGAGTAATTATAGTCATGATGTTTTCTGGCTTCCCAGACAGCAACATTCCTAGCCATTTGGCTAATGAGAGCAGACTTTTCTTGAGGGTTTTTTTGTTTTTGTTTTTGTTTTGATCTGCTCTTTATAGACTTTCTGTGAGGAAAAATTCATAGTAAACACAACTGAAAATTTAAAATCCAACTGAAAATTTATTTATTTTTATTTTATTTTATTTTACATTTTTTAAATTGGAGTTCAATTTGCCAACATATAGCATAACACCCAGTACTCATCCCATCAAGTGTCCCCCTCAGTGCCCATCACCCAGTCACCCCCACCCCCTGCTCACCTCCCTTTCCACCACCCCTTGTTCGTTTCCCAGAGTTAGGAGTCTCTCATGTTTTGTCTCCCTTTCTGATATTTCCCACTCATTTTTTCTCCTTTCTCCTTTATTCCCTTTCACTATTTTTTATGCAACTGAAAATTTAAAATCTCTTATCAAAAACTTGGTTGCCACTTGAGTATTTTTTCTCACAACTTTCTAGTTTCAAAATGTTCTCCAAAACTCCCTTCCTCCTTTGAAATGTTTTTTATTAGTGTTTCTTCTTTTCCCCAGATAACACTTCAGTTTAGTGTTTGTTTTCTACTCCCCTTCCTGATTAATGTTTGAAAAGCACACTTTGAATATGTCATCCATTTGCCAATAGCAGCAGCAAGCATAAAACCACTTTCTGTTACAACCTCTTTCTTGTTTAATAATGCCTGATCTCTGATTTTCCAAGCCCTTGAGTTTTCTTCTTGCTCTAATTTTCCCATTAGAGCCCTTCAGTCAGTGGGAATATGTATATAGCCCTAGAAATACAGCCCTTCAGTCAGTGGGAATATGTATATAGCCCTAGAAATATTTTGGCATTTATACCCCTAATTGCTCAAGCCATTAAGCAGGTGTGCCATGGACTTTCCAGTCCTCTCTGGATGGTCACATTCTATGTAATTCTGAAGTCAGTTTGAATTTCCATAAAGTCTTTCATACTCACTCTAAAACCACAGATAGTTTCTCTGTTCTGGGTTTGTAGGGTATATTGTCTCTGATTGTAATTTTTAGTTATAGGAGGCTCAAAGTCCCCTTTTACCAAAAAAAATATTTCACAGCCCTTTCCTTTTATATTATTTATAGTTAATACAATCAAGTTATGAACATAATTTCAAAAACCAATATCCTAGTTGAATTGTAAAGAAGAAATAAAAGGAGTATAAATTATTTTTTAAAAATAATCTCTATGTAATATGTAAGTATTCTGATACTTCAGAGACAGAAAGCACTATGAAACTATTTGAGCTGTGTAAATTTACTTGGAATAAGATAGCAAAAATTGCCGACCAATATAGATGTTTTATATTAGTGACTCAAATAAATTGAGCCATAATTGCAAATGCCTTTGTTTTCAATGACAAAGTTATATAATATAGTGAACTAGTCTTGATAACATCATAGTTTAAATGTTTTTTGCCAATTTTTATGGCAATATGATCCTTGAGTGTATAGTAACTCAAGCACAAAATATTTCATGCATTATGTAAATTGGAGTTAGATTCTAGGCTCAGTTAACTGTAAATAGATTTTCTTTCCCTAGAATCCTTGGTCTTGATCATTTAAGTTTGCTACACTCAAGTAATCAACAATCATAGATGGTTCTGCAAATATCCCAACAATTTCAAGGGGGATCATATTGTAGATTCCAGCCACAATTGGAATCACAATATGTAATTTTGAATCTTTATTAACTTATATATTGCTTTTAATTTTGTCTCAATGTGTGAGATTCTGTATATGAGTTTTTGGAATGCCTTGTGAAAAAGTACCTTCACAGCATCTAGTACCATGCTTTTGTGAACACAGAATTTCAATGCATAGTTGCTGATTGAAAAGTTGCTAATATTGATGAATATACCTATAGAGGAGAGGGTGTTTATTTTGAAACTGTTCTTAATTTTTGACAAAAACTGTTTAATTTTCTTTTTTTAATTAAAAATCAATTTAATTAACATCTAGTATATTATTAGTTTCCGAGGTAGAATTTAATGATTCATCAATTGCATACAACAACTTTATATCATTATATCAAGTGCCTTCCTTAATGCCTAACACACAGTTATCCCATCCCCCCACCCGCTTCCCTTCAGCAATATTCAGTTTGTTTCCTATAATTAAGAATCTCTCATGGTTTGTTTTCCTCTCTGATTTCTTCCCATTTAGTTTTCCCTCTTTTCCCCTATGATTCTCTGCATGGTTTCTTATATTCCACATGAGTGAAATCATATGAAAACTGTTTTTCTTTGATTGATTTATTTTGCTCAGCATAATACCCTCTGGTTTCATCCATGTTGATGTAAACGGTAAGATTTAATCTTTTTTGATAACTAAGTGATATTCCGGTATATATATATATATATATATATATATATATATATATATATGAATTTCTTTGTAAATTCATCCATCAATAATGGACATCTGGGCTCTTCCCATAGTTCGGCTATTGTGAACATTGCTGTCATAAACGTTGAAGTGGATATGCCCCTTGGAATTACTATGTTTGTATCCTTTGGATAAATATTCAGCAGTGCAATTGCTAAGTCATAGAGTAGCTCTATTTTTAACTTTTTGAGGAAGCTCCATAATGTTTTCCAGACTGACTGTCCCAGTTTGCATTTCCAACATCAATGAAGTGAGTTCCCCTTTCTCCACCACATCCTCAACAATATCTGTTGTTTCCTGAGTTCAGTTTAACCATTATAACTGGTGTGATGTGTCTATCATTGTGGTTTTGATTTTTGTTTCCCTGATGCTGAGTGATGTTGAGCAGTTTTTCATGTGTGTTGGCCATTTGTATATCCTCTCTGGAGAAATGACTGTTTATGTCTTCTGCCCATTTCTTGACTGGATTATTTGTTTTTTGGGTGGTGAGTTTGATAGATTTATAGATTATAAGTTCTTTAGATTTTAGATACTAGCCCTTTATCTGCTAAGACATTTGTAAATATCTTCTTCCATTCTGTAGGTTGTCTTTTAGTTTTGTTGTTTCTTTTGCTGTTAAAATTTTTTTTTATCTTGATGAAGTCCCAAGAGTTCATTTTTGTTTTTGTTTCCTTTGCCTCTGAAGATATGTCTAGAAGAAGTTGGCTGTGGCTGAGGTCAAAAGAGGTTGCTGCCTGTATTCTCCTCTACGATTTTGATGGATTCCTGTCTCACATTTAGGTCTTTCATCCATTTTGAGTTTATTTTTATATATGGTGTAATAAAGTGGTCCAGTTTCATTCTTCGGCATGTGGCTGTCCAATTTTCCCAATACGTTTGTGGAAGAGACTATCTTTTTTCCCTTTGGATATTCTTAGCTGCTTTGTTGAAGATTAGTTGACCAAAGAGTCGAGGGTCATTTCTGAATTCTCTATTCAGTTCCATTGATCTATGTGTCGGGTTTTGTTTCAGTACCATACAGTCTTGATGATTATAGCTTTGTAATAGAGCTTGAAGTCCAAAATTGTGATGCCCCCAGCTTTGGTTTTCTTTTTCAACATCCCTTTGGTTGTTTGGAGTCTTTTCTTGTTCTATACATATTTTCGGATTATCTAGCTCTGTGAAAAATGTTGGTGTTTTGATAGCGATTGTATTAAATATGCAGATTGCTTTAAGTAGCACAGACATTTTAACAGTGTTTTCCAGTCATAAGCATGGAATGTTTTTCCATTTCTTTATGTCTTCCTCAATTTCTTTCAGAAGTGTTTTATAGTTTTCAGAGTAGAGATCCTTCGCCTCTTTGGTTAGGTTTTTTCCAAATATTTTATGGGTTTTAGTGCAATTGTAAATGAGATTGTTTGCTTGATTTCTATTTCTTCTACCTCATTGTTTTCTATAGAAATGCAACTGACTTGTGTGCACTGGTTTTATATCCTGCCACTTTGCTGAATTCCTGTATGAGTTCTAGCAATTTTAAGTTGGAGTCTTAAAAAAAAAAAAAATTAAGTTGGAGTCTTTTGGGGTTTCAGCATAGTGTATCATGCCATCTGCAAAAAGTGAGAGTTGGACTTCTTCTTTGTTGATTTGGATGCCTTTTATTTCTTTTTGCTGCCTGATTGCTGAGGCTAGGACTTCTAGTACTATGTTGAACAACTGTGGTGAGAGTGAAGCTTCCTGTCATATTCCTGATCTTAGGGGAAAAGATCTCAGTTTTTTCCCATTGAAGATGATATTTGCTGTGGGTATTTCATATATGGCTTTTATGATATTGCTGTGTTCCCTGTATCCCTGCACTGCAGAAAGTTTTAATCAAAAAACGATGCTGTATTTTGTGCATCTATTGCATCGACTGAGATAGGATGCATCTATTGATAAGATCATATGGTTCTTTCCTTTCTTTCATTAACATGGTATATCACATTGATTGATTTGTGGATTTGGAACCACCCTTGCAGCCCAGGAATAAATCCCACTCGGTCATGGTGAATAATCCTTATGTACTGTTGGATCCTGTTAGCTAGTAACTTGGTGAGAATTTTTGCATCCCTGTTCATTAAATATATTAGTCTATAATTCTCCTTCTTGGTGAGGCCTTTGCCTGGTTTTGGGATCCAGGTAATGCCAGCCTCATAGAATTAGTTTGGAAGTTTTCCTTCCATTTCTAATTCTTGGAACAGCTTCAATAGAATAGATATTAATTCTTCTTTAAATGTTTGGTAGAATTCTACTGGGAGGCTATCTGGCCCTGGACTTGTTTGTTGGGAGATTTTTGATTACTGCTTCAACTTCTTTGCTGGTTATAGGGTCTGTTCAGATTTTCTTTTTCCTCCTGTTTCAGTTTCGGTAGTTTACAGGTTTCTAGGAATGCACCCATTTCTTCTAGATTTCTTAATTTGTTGGCATATAATTGCTCATAGTATGTTCTTATAATTGTTTGTATTTCTTTGGTGTTGGTTGTGATCTTGTTCATTCATGATTTTATTTATTTGGGTCTTTTTTCTTTTATTTTTGATAAATCTGACTAGGAATTTATTGATCTTATTAATTCTTTCAAAGAACCAGCTCCTAGCTTTGTTGATCTATTCTACTATTCTTTTGATTTCTACTTCATTGATTTCTGCTCTATTCTTTATTATTTCTCTTCTCTTGCTGAATTTAGGCTTTATTTGCTGTTCTTTTTTCCAAGTCCTTTCAGTGTAAGGTTTCTTTGTGTGTTTGAGACTTCTTGGTTCTTGAGAAAGGTCTGTATTGCTATATACCTCCCTTTTAGGATCAACTTTGATGCATCCTAAAGTTTCTGAACTGTTGTGTTTTCATTTTCATTGTTTCCATGAATTTTTAAAAATTATTCTTTAATTTCCTGGTTAACCCATTCATTCTCTGGTAGGATGTTCCTTTACCTCTATGTATTTCTGTTTCTTCCAGATTTTCTCTTGTGATTAAATTCAAACTTTAAAGCACTATGGTTGGAAGATATGCATGGAATAATCTCAATCTTTTGGTATTGGTCAAACTAATTTGTGTCACAGTATGTGATCTATTCTGGAGGAAGTTCTGTGTGCACTAGAGAAGAATGTATATTTTGTTGCTTTAGGATGAAGTACTCTGAATATATCTATGAAGTCCATATAGTCCAGTGTGTCATTTGAAGCCCTTGTTTCATTGTTGATCTTCTGCTTAAATGACCTATCCATTGTTGTAAGTGGGTGTTAAAGTCTCATACTATTATTGTATTATTATCAATGTATTTCTTTAATTTTGTTATTAATTGGTTTATATAATTGGGTGGTCCCAAGTTAGGGGCATAAATATTTACAATCATTAGATTTTCTTGTTGGATAGACCTTTTTATTACGATATAGTGTCCATCTTCATCTCTTATTATAGTCTTTGGTTTAAAAATCTAGTTTGTTTGATATGAGGATTGCTACCCCTGCTTTCTTTTGATGTCCATTAGCATGATGAATGGTTTTCCACCCCCTCCCTTTCAATCTGGAAGTATCTTTAGGTCTAAAATTAGTCTTTTGTAAATAGCATATTGATGAGTCTTGTTTTTTGTTTTGTTTTGTTTTGTTTTTAGCCACTCTGGTGCTCTCTTTTGATTGGGGCATTTAGTCCATTTAAATGTAGAGTAATTATTGAAAGATATAAATTTAAAAACTAATTTTCTTAAGCACTAATGAAACAAACAATATTGTGTAACTTAGGGATTATTGAAAAATTGGTAAGTAAAAGTACTTATACATCATGGGAACCTTACATTCAGAGAAATTAGGGGTAGAAGCCTGCATAATTTAGAATACAGATTTTTTTCCTTACGTATAATTTCAGAATATGATGACAATACTAACAAAGTGTTCCATTAAAATACCAATTTATATGTTCTAAAACATTGTCTAATATTATCAAATTATAATATTTCCAAGTTCAAATGTTAATAGCCAAAGCTATTAACAAGTGGTCAATAGCCAAAGATTTTTAAAGTAAACAGGAGCTGTCTACCCTGAGAAATCTGTTTCCTTAAAAGTACTGAGCTGTAGCACAGCTTTTTTGACTACTGCAGCTGTTTTAACAAATTACACATAAGTTAGGGTTGATTAATTTGATGATGAGTAGTGCTGCTTATGAATTGAGGAAAATTATCAACTCTGTCACATGTTGGACATGTGAGTATGATCACTATTCCTTGAACAGAGTAGTTCCAGAATAACATTAATGTACTTTGTAAGAATCAATGTGGCATATTAAAAAGTAATATAGACTTTGAGATTAAAAATATTGTCTTTATTTAATACTATGAAACTTCCTAGATTTGACCTTGGGTGATTTATTTTGTTCTTAACCTGTTTCATTAATTATAAAATAAGAACCAAGTATATTCATGGTTAAGAGCATGAAGATACTTGGAAGCAAAATATTAAGATTATCAATGATACATCTGAGAAAAAAACCCCACTAAAGATAAAGCAGAGTCAGTGATAAAATTATCAGCAGATTTTACATACTTAATACATACAAAACATCTGTGACAATAATAACCATGATGTAGCATCTTTTGCAAAAATCTGGTGATACCTTATCCTTTAGGCCTTTGACTTAGTGTAGTCCAGATGTCTATAAACATTTCTGGAAAAGATAAGGTAGCAAATATTTTAAGCTTTGTGATAAATGTGGCAATTATTCCACTCTGCTCTTGAAACACAAAAGCACCCTTCGATAGACAATATGTAAAATAATGGGTGTGCTGTGTTCAATAACATGTTATTTGTGAACACTGTAGTTCAATTTTTATATACATTATGTTTCACTAAATAATATTCTATTTAAAATTTTGTTTTAAATATTTAAAAATGTAAAACTATTCTTAACGCAGGGGCCATACAAAAATAGGCAATGTGTCAAATTTAGCATGCAGAACCATTTGCAACTTGATGTAGACTAAATCAGTAAGATTCAAGAGAAATACATAGATTTGCCTTTATAAAAAGTGTTCTGGAATCTTTCGTTTAAAAAAATTATTAATAAGGAACTAAAAGAAATCTCTAACCTTTCACTTCATTAGCCTCTTCATCTCTAGTGAACTTGATGCTTATTCTACACCAAACATCTTATTCCATGACCACACTTTGAATCTGGTCATCACTGAAAACTATTCTTCAGAAATATTAACTTTAAACATTTTATTCTCTGCTCATTATCAACTGTCATTCTTATTTCATTATGATCTCTTATATCACAGGGTACTTTGACCCTTCCACATTTTAATTATAAGCAGAGTTATGTCTCTACTTCCTTCTTTTATTAATTAAAATATGTTCCATCATTTCAACTAGTCTTGCCCCTTCTTCATTATTCTTTTTCTGAAACTATGTAGAAGATAAAATCCCAATTCCTTATTGATACAGATTTCTTTTTTCATTTACCTATCAGTGAGACTACTAAGAACACTTGAGGAAAAAATAAATTGCAATTTTAATGGAAGAAAATGACAAAATTATCTTAAATTTTTCCCAAGATATTCACAATATAACTAATATGCATAAGAAACTAGTTCATCCAAAAAAAAAAAAAAGAAACTAGTTCATCCTTTGTTGCGGTAGACAGAAGTAGTATACTGAAGACTTTCTTTTCAATTCTCTATTGATCTAGGTAGATAACACTGATAGAGGAATATCTGAATAGTATCCTGTTAATTTACAATTGGGTTTACTTCTAAAAATGGACTATTTTACACACAGTTTCTATTTTCCTTTTTTTTCAATGGCAAAACAAACAAAGCCAAAAACCAAAAACCAAAACAGGTTATGTGTCATTGTTCACAAAGCATAGACATATTTTGCACTTTGCTGCCTATGGTTTGTAGAAAATAAAATGGTAGTATTACAATCACTAATACCTGTAATCATTGTGCACCCTTCGAGGTCTTGATATAGTTTTCTGTTAAGAGATGGCATATTGGTATCAAAAGCTCCTTATTTTCTTTTTTTATAAAGATCTCAAGAGCCATTTAATTTTTAAAAAATCACCTCATTTGGTTCAATTTATTAGACCTTCATACTCCCATTTCTTTCTGAGATCAATTCTGAGCTTGCACAGCCTGTTGTGTGTAACTGCCCAAAATTTTACTCTGAGCTAAAAGTGAATGTCAAAGATTTAGCCTAAGGCTACCTTGGATAATTTCCAAAGGAGAGTTATTATTTATGAAGCTCTATTCCTATTTTTTCTAAGAAAAAATCCCCAAAACATAATTTAATGAACAGAAATATGTCAGCACAAGACCAGCAATCTTTGTATCTGTGTGCCAGGTAGAGCTTCATTCATTGGACTATGATAAATATTTATTTATAGAGACATTTTCCCTTTAACTTTCGGTGAGAGTCTTAATCATTTTATTTGAGCCAGTTATAAAAAAAAAACCTACTATACAAATCTTTTAATAAACAAAGTTAATATTTGAATAAACAATGATTATTACTGATATAAAAGTCTTTAAAAGCATGAACACATGAATTTCTAGTTGGAATAATATGGTTCCTCTATTATTAAGAATTCTCTTATTTTAATATTTGGGAGATGATTATGACCATTATACACCTTTACTTATTTAAGCCACTGGAGGTAACAGGCGAATGGGTAAAATCACTACTTTTTTGAACTGCTTCTAAATATTCTCCTAAGCCTGTGTTTCATCCATCCTTAAGAAAGTATTTGAAGTCTATTCCTATCCATGAGGCTTTCCTTATCTGATGATTCTGGGGTATATTTACCTCTCCTATATTTTACCTTTCAACATTGTATCGTGTAAAAACTATATTTTTGTCCTTAAGTATCCTTAATTGTAATTTATATTACTCTTTATAGCTTCTACAAATATAAGTTTTTCTCCTTGACCACATTGTCAGGAACTTGATGTCAAGGATGGTATCATCATTCATAATGCCAAACATAATTTAAACACAAATTGTGGGATCCCTGGGTGGCTCAGTGGTTTAGGGCCTGCCTACAGCTCAGGATGTAATCCTGGAGTCCTGGGATCGAGTACTGCATCAGGCTCCCTGCGAGGAGCCTGCTTCTCCCTCTGCCTCTGTTTCTGCCTCTCTCTCTCTCTCTGTGTCTCTCATGAATAAATAAATAAAAATCTTTAAAAAACAAGAACAAAAAAAACACAAGTTGTTTTTTTAATTAAATTATTTAATGCTAATGAAATACAAGTATAAGTAACATAAAAACAGTATTGCCTAAAATCTCAATTTATGAACTCAATACTTTCATTTGTAGTAGTTTATCTTGAATGTAAAATGTATCTTCTTAAACAAATAAGAAGATTTAATCTTCTTAAATAAATAAATCTAAATGAACACATTTAGATTTGTCTTAACATATTGTGCATCTACAAATAGAACCCTGATTCTTTTTTTTTTGGCTCTGATACTTATTTTTTATTCAAAATTTTATTGGACTTCTGTTCATTTTTACAGCAGGGTACAATTTAATTAATTATACATTATTAAGTATGTTATTCATTATATAAAATATTTTTAATGTAGAAAGCATTCTACATATTTATAACCAGTTCTATTAGAAAAATAGACCTTGATCACATTTTAGTTTTGAAGCAAATCTATTCTTGATTTATATAAAAAGAAAATGATCATTATACGCACATAGTGATAATTTTGAACTCTCTTTAGTATTGCCTGTTGTATTCCCTTTCATGTGTTATAAATTTAGAATTCTAGATATATTGCACAAATATTTTTAAGGAATGGCATTGGGATACTATAACATTAAAGAAAACTGTAAGCACTAGAAATAGACTTCTAATTTGTTTTATGAATGTTTATCTGATATAGTAAAAATTTTCATACTAAGGAATTCATTCCTACCCTGAAGCTTATGATGGTCACAGGGCACTTACTCTTTGTACTACAAATCTTATAATAGTTTTGGCCAAAATTCAACGTACTCTTACTTAATCAGAAGAGACAAAATAATTAACCTTTATTTACTCCCTGTTACATTGAAGTTTATTTTTTACATGTGTTGTTCTACAAATGTTTATTCTGACATAAATAGTAAGAACTTAGTGATTTGTTTTTCTCATCAGAACATGAAGTTGTCTTTTTGGTTCCTCTAGAATTTGAGACTCTATTTTTCTATGTAAAATCAGCAAAATGATGATATCTGCAAAATTTTCATTTATACTTGTGTCTCAGATTCAATAACAGGGGCTTAATTATTAGTTGTTCATTTTATTTTTTTTCTAAAGTTTCAAAGTATATGGACAGCCTGGGTGGCTCAGCAGTTTAGTGCCACCTTTGGCCCAGGACATGATCCTGAAGACCCGGGGTCGAGTTCCGTGACGGGTTCCCTGCATGGGGTCTGCTTCTCCCTCTGCCTGTGTCTTTGCCTCTCTCTCTGTCTCTCATGAATAAATAAATAAAATCTTAAAGAAAAAAGTTTCAAAGTTTTTTGAAAATATTTTTACAAGTCCATAGTATAATTTAAAAAATGAGAAAAATTTAATGCTACCTTGACACCTTGAAAAATTACAAGAGATGGTCATGATATTTGACTTATGACTACATAATTACTTTTTAAATTTATGTGTTTATTTATTTATTTTTAAAGTTTTTATTTAAATTCCAGTTAGTTAACATATGGTGTAATATTAGTTTCAGGCATACAATATGGTGATTCAACATTTTATTTATTTATTTGTTTATTTATTTATTTCAACATTTTATACATCACCTGGTGATCATCACAGCAAATGCACTCCTTAGTGCCCATTGCCTATTTGCCCCTTTCTCCTCCCCACCCCCCACACGTCTCCTCCCCTCTAGGAGCCATTACTTTGTTCTTTATAGTTAGGATATTTCTTGATTTGCCTCTCTCTGTCTTTTTGCTCAATTGTTTTGTTTCTTGAATTCCACATATGAGTGAAATCATGGTATTTGTCTTTCCCTGACTTAGCATTATTATACTCTCAGCTTCATCCACGTCATTGCAATATAGATTTATGCACTATAATATGATCCGTTCTGCTTTTTGTCTTAAGAACATACCTCTGAATGTTCATACTTTGCACACATAGCTTAAGTCCAATTATCCATATTGTTTAAGGACCTGATAAAATGGGATCCCTGGGTGGCGCAGCAGTTTAGCGCCTGTCTTTAGCCCGGGGCGCGATCCTGGAGACCCGGGATCGAGTCCCACGTTGGGCTCCCGGTGCATGGAGCCTGCTTCTCCTTCTGCCTATGTCTCTGCCTCTCTCTCTCTGTGTGTGACTATCATAAATAAAAAATAAAAATAAAAAAGGACCTGATAAACTGACATTCCTCACAAAGCTTGCATTATTCATGATCTTCACTTATCTTCCCTAAAAATTTTACACTTAATTATATGCTGGCTGTGTCGTTTGTTATTAACAAAGTATTACATATGGTGAGTGTTGCTTTTAGTAGAATTGTAGCCTAAGTGGAGAGATAGTGTTTCTTAATTTTTCTACATCCTGCATATTAACAATCCTGATAGGAAATAAATATCTGCCAGAAATATTATTTTTTGAGGGACAGAGATTTGACTTATAATTTTGAACAGTAAGCAATTAAAAAAAATCATGGTTAGCACTTATTTAAATACTCAGACATGGAAGTGTTGTAATTGAGATAGTATAGCTGGAGAAGAAAAAGAAAAATGTAGAATTTACACTCTGTTAGCAGAAACCTGTGCAGAATGTTGAGGAATTTAATGACTAATAGGTGAGATTATTCTACTGATATGATATTTAAAAGCAAATTAGGATTTCGTGGAAAATACTTAATAAAAACATTATTGGGAATAGAAAATTGAGGAAAGAGTAGTGTTTATTTTTGTACAAATTACCTGATGTTCTCACACTTAACCCAGAGGTGGTGGACACAACTAGAATTCATGTGTATCTAGACTCTCTTTTTTTCCCCCCTTGGGCATTTTGGAAGATTACATTTCCTAACTCCCTTGAAAATAGAAGCGTGTTGTACTAATTTAGGTAAGTCACTGTAAATGTACCATTTGCAGAACAAGACATTAGCAATCCTTTGTGTTAGCTGGCTGCTTACTTCTTCCCTGACACTGCCAACTCAGAGGCCATGTGTTGAGATGCTGGCAAGAACAGAAGATGGAGGAAGCTCAGATCCCAGAAGCACCAGAGTGAGGAGAACCTGCTCCACATCCTCCTGCCAGCCCACATTAGGTTGAGCCTAAGTGAATAATAGACTTTTCTGTAAAGCCACCGAGTGTTTACAATTTGTCTCTAGATCAACTAATGATTACCCACCCATTTGGCAGGTTCATAACAGTAATCTACATACCTTTTGACTTTAGGCTTGGCAAAGTAAGAATTCCATGATTATTCTGGTCATACAAAAACATCCCAACATTTAAGATGTTTATACATTGTTCTTACAACAGAATTCATGTTGTATCTTTACTGGATAAAGTTCTTGGATAATTATTCAAAAATTCAGAATTTAAGAAACTTTTTCCTAAATTGGTTAACCTGAAGCTAAATTCTATTAACTGTAAGGAAATATGATAGTTTTTCACTTTACCATCCATGTCATTATGAAATCATATCTTTACATGTAAAGGAGAAAGTAAAATAGTCTCTTAAAAAAAGTTTTTGGTATAGCTGACACACAATGTTAAGTTAGTTTTGGAATTTTTTTTAGTGTAGTCAACACAAAATATTACATTAGTTTCTGATGTACAATATAGTGATTCAACATCTCTATATGCTATATTATGCTCACCACAAAAGTAGCTACCATCTGTTACCACACAACACTATTATAGTATCATTAACTATATTCACTGTGTCTTTTATCTCCATGTGACTTATTCATTCCATAACTGGAAGCCTGTACCTCCCACTCCCCTTCACCCATTTTGCTCATCTCTCACACCTCTACCCTTTGAACAACCATCAGCTTGTTCTCTGTATTTTTAGGTCTGATTCTGCTTTTGTTTGTTTAGTCATTTACTTTGTTTCCTAGACTCCACATAAATAGTTTCTGATGCTTCCTTTTTAATTCTGTTTTTCTAATTGCTCTCAATTACTGATTCTTGGATAAGTGCAGGCTTCAAGAAGAATGCAAAACTTTTAGTTTTCTGCAAGCAAAGGACTAACCTAAAAGAACTAATATAAAAGATGTAGTCAACTATATAGATTCTTTATGTAGAAATATGTAACAAATCCATATATGTTATGGATTATATTATGCATTGTTATATATCAAATATGATATACAAAAGAAAATGTTGAAGAACAATCCATCTTTTCTTCCCGAATTTACTTTCATTATCAACAGACCTCTTCCTAATTTCCATAGGACACTGACAGTGTTGGTTCTATTACTCTTCCGTCCATACAGCTAGCTTGCCCTCTTTTTTAGATAATGCTCTACCTTTTCTTTAAATTTTAGCTTAAATGTCAGCTCATATGTAAAGCTTCCTTGATACTTCCATATTTGCTAGTGGCTCTTTCTTCACTCAGTACTAATTTAACAGTCATTGAGCTCTAACCATACATTAGGTAGGATGCTGAGAACATAACAGTTAGAACCATTCTCTCACGGAGTGATATGGAGGGATAAACTACCAAATAAATATTTTGGATGATGACAAATATTGTGAAGAAGAAAGCAGAGTAAGGTATAGAGCATTCCAGGGTAGAAGGGACGACTTTTGTAGGAAGAGTGCAAGGGAAGGCTACATCTTAGAAAGATTTATCATAGACCTAAATGAAGTATAGATCATCGCCATTCGTATATTTGGTGGAAAAAAGTCCAGATAGAACAACTTAAAGATAAAAGTCAGAAGTATGCATAGTGTGTCAAGAATACCAAAGAGATTGTTGCATCAACAAATATAAATATTAACAACTTATCTGAAATTCACATGCAAGGGTTATGGAACAGAGTAGGTTATTTTTAATTATTATTACTTTGAACAAATAACTAGGAAGTCTCTCTGTGTCTCAATTCTTGCTTATGGAGTGATACAATGAAAGCAAGTACCATTTTACACATATACATCTGAATTATAAATGAGGAAAACCAAATTCAAAAAAGAATTCTGGATGGTGCTAGCAGGGGAGAAAGAAGCAGTACTTTCTATCCCTTTTGTGTTTTTTAGAGAATTACCTAGGTCCCGATTCTAGTCCTTTGAAATGTAAATTAATCTCTCCACCAAAAAATATTAAACTAATGTACAATCCATGAGATGTCCCCATGGCCCTGGATCTTACTCCCTGAATTTAAACACATACTTCCAGAGAAGTAAATCTGTCTGTACTTCTTGCTAGGTAATTAGTGGTCATTTAAAAAATAACCTGAGACATTTTACATATCAAATTTACATAAAAATTCAAAAGTACACTTCAATAATTTTTAAGTAAATTTACCAAGTTATTCAACTGTCAACATAAATCAGGTTTAGAACATGTTGATCACCTCAGTGAGATCCCTTGTAAGCTTTCACTGCTCATCTCCTTCTCCTAGTTAACCATATCAACCAGTAATTTGCTGTCTCTGTTTGCCTATGTCTAGTTTTTCCTTTTCTGGATTTCATAGAAATGGGCTTGTGCATGTGGTCTCTCATGTCTGGATTATTTTACTCAGACTAATGTTTTTGAGGTTCATCAATATCACAGCATTTATCTGTATATAGTTCATTTATTTTTTTGTTAAAAATATTCTATTGTATGGATACTTGTCTATCCACCCACCAGTTGATGAACATTTGTTTCTAATTTGGGGTTCTTATGAATAATGCTGTCAAGAACATTTGTATGTAAGGCTTTCTGTGGATGTATGTTTTCATTTTGAGGAATGGATAAGCAAAATGTGACTTTCTGGGTCATATGGTAACCCGATGTTTACTAACCCTTTAAACCATTGCTAGGCTTTTCCCGAAGTGGCTGCATCATATTACATCTCTATAATCTATGTAAGAAGGTTCATCCTCTATGCTATCACCACCAACATTAATTTTATGTCATTTTACTGAGGATAAAGTGATATCTTAATGTGGTTTTCATTTGAGTTTCCCTAATAACTAATGATATTGAGAATCTCTTTTTGTGTTTATTAGCTATTCATATATTTTATATAGTTAAATGTTCAAAACCTTTGCCCATTTTTAAATTTAATTGTTTTATCTTTCAAGGTTTAAATGCCTTCTTTGTATATTCTACATACCAGTCCTTTATCAATATTTTTCAAATACTCTTTTCACTCTGTTGGTTTTCTTTTGATTTTCTTCTGGTGCTTTTAAGAACAAAAGTTTTGGATCTTGATGCTCAGTGTATCAATTTTATTTTTCACAGACCATATTTCTCATGTCACGTCTAAGAAATTTTTGCTTAACCAAGATCTGTTTTCCTAAAAAATGTTATCACATTAATGCTTACATTTAATTCTATGATCAATTTTGAGTTAATTTTTATACATGCAATGAGGTAGGAGTCTAAGTTCATCTTTTTGGATCTGAGTATCTAATTGTTCCACTATTATTTTTAAAAATTTACTACTTTCCCCAATTACTTGTCCTATGGTCCTATGACCTTTGTTTAAAATCAATTGATCACAAATAATGAGGATTTATTATAGACTCTAACTTGTTTCATTAATCTCTAATGCCAGTAACATTTTGTCTTATAAATATGGATATAGGGGCACCTGAGTGGCTCAGTGGTTGAATGTCTGCCTTTGGTTCAGATCGTGATCCAGAGGTCCTGGGATGGAGTCCTGCATTGGGCTTGTAGTGGGGAGCCTGCTTTTTCCTCTGCCTATGTCTCTGCCTCTCTCTGTGTGTCTCTCATGAATCAATAAAATAGTAAAAAAAAATAAATGTGGATATATAGTAAGTTTTGAAATTGTGAAGTGAAAATCCTCTAACTTTGTGATTTCTTTTCAAAATTTGTTTGGCTATATGGGGTTTTGTACTTTTTCACATAAATTTTAGGATTGTTATGTTAATTTCCATACACATACAAACACTCAAAGTTTGCTGGATTGTGATAAGGATTTCATTGAATTTGTAACTCAATTTTGGTATATTTGCCATCTTAATGATATTGAGTCTTCAAATTCATGAAAAAGAAATGCATCCCCATATACTTAGATCTTCTTTAATTTCTTCATCAGTGTTTTATAATTTTCAGTGTTCAAGTCTTCTTGCACTTCTTTAGATAAACTTATTCCTAAGTATTTTATTCTTTTTTTGAAACTATCATAAAAGAAATTATATTCTTTTTCTTAAAGAAATTATATATCTTTTTAAAATATTTATTTATGATAGAGAGAGAGAGAGAGAGAGAGAGAGAGGCAGAGACACAGGCAGAGGGAGAAGCAGTCTCCATGAACCAGGAGCCCGACCTGGGACTCGATCCCGGGTCTCCAGAATCGCGTCCTGGGCCAAAGGCAGGCGCTAAACTGCTGCGCCACCCAGGGATCCCCTAAGAAATTATATTCTTAATTTTATTTATGGATCATTCATTTTTTATGTGTAGAAATATAATTGATTTTTGTATGTTGATCTTGTAACAGGCAACCTTGTAATTGTTTATTAGTTCTTTTTTTTTTTTTTAAAAGATTTTATTTATTTATTCATGAGAGAAACAGAGAGAGAGGCACAGACAAAGGCAGAGGGAGAAGCAGGCTCCAGGCAGGGATCCTGACCTGGGACTTGATCTCGGGTCTCCAGGATCACGCCCTGGGCTGAAGGCGACGCTAAACCGCTGAGCCACCCGGGCCGCCCTGTTTGTTAGTCCTAATAATTTTCTTTTGTGAATTACTTTTATATGTGGGGATATATCATCTATAAGCAAAGACAGTTTTATTTCATTCTTTCCAATGTGATGTCTCTTTTTTTTCCTTGTATGATTATACTAGTCATTCTCTAGTACAGTGTTGAGAATAATGGCAAGAGCAGGCAACTTTGCCTTATTCCCAAAAGTAGAGGAAGGACCTTCAGTATCTCATCAATAAGTGTGTTATTTTTTTGAGGGTTTCCATAGATATCTTTGTGAAGGTGAAAAGTTCCCATCTATTCATGTTTTTTTTTTTTTTGTCTTTTTTAAAAATCATGAATAGATGTCAGATTTTGTCAGATGTTTTGTTGGTATCCATTGAGACTGTCGTGTTTTTTCTTTGTTCTACTAAAATGGTTTATCATATTAATAGCTTTTTGAAAGATAAATTAACTGTGCATTCTTGGGATAAATCTCACTTAGCCATGGTATGTAATTCTTTTTATGTGTTGTTAGATTTTACTTGCTAAATTTTTTTGAAGATTTTGTACATTGTTCTGTAGTTTTACTTTTCTTGTGATATCTTTTTCTGGTTTTGCTATTAGGGTTAAAGAGGTTTCATAAAATGAGTTTTGAAGTGTTCCTGTCCTTCTCAAATGCTGGAAGAGTTCTTAAGACATTGACATTATTATTATTTTTTTAATCATTTGCTAGAATTCATGACTGAATGCATCTGGGCCTGCACTTTACTTTCTAGGAAGATGTTTAATTACTAATGCAATTTCTTGTTACATGTATATTCTTCTGATTTAGTTAGTTATAATTTTATTTCCAGGTTGGTTATTTAGCCCAAATCCTAAGGTTCAGGCAAATTTACTCTGAAATCCTTAAAAGTACAGAAACATATTTGTTCTATAATCACATAGACCTCATAGAAGCTGTGTGGAAGTTGTAAGAGATGATATCATGGAAAGTTAGTGATGGACCTTGAAGCCATTTGATAGATGTGGCTTTTACTCTGAATAATATAGAAAGCCATTAAAGGGCTTAAAGCAGTGATATGATATGATCATATTTAGTTCTTAGAGTTTGTACATAGTTTACACATATATTTTAAAAATACATATTCATTATCATTGCTAATGGGCATAAATACATTTGATTTTTTAAATAAAAATTATAACAATGATTATAACAAAACACTTAGATTGCAATGTATTTAGCAATTGCATTGCTCACCATCCATATTGGATTCCTATGCTATCCTTCCAGGTTCCGTTCCCTTCTGGTAGAGGGAACTACTTTATGTAGTTTATCTGCTAAAATCTCTAGGTGATAAAACTGTCAATCTTTATGATTAAGTCTTAAGCCTGGTTCTAATTCTGTCTACCCTGCAGATACAGCTACAGAAGGTTAGGACTTCCATAAGTGCAGTCAAGGACTCCTTTGACTTTAACACTTTGTCTTGCATTAGTAACAAATAAATATAAGTTTGTCATTATCTCTTTTATTTTTTTTAATTTTATTTATTTATGATAGTCATACAGAGAGAAAGAGAGGCAGAGACACAGGCAGAGGGAGAAGCAGGCTCCATGCGCCGGGAGCCTGACGTGGGATTTGATCCCAGGTCTCCAGGATCGCGCCCTGGGCCAAAGGCAGGCGCCAAACCGCTGCGCCACCCAGGGATCCCTCATTATCTCTTTTAAATTAATCATTGTCATATGAGTAACTTGAATTCATATGAGTAAATTGAATTCTGTAGCCTTTTTAATTACCATTTCCCTCTTTCTCTCAATTACCTAAGATATTACACAAGCTAGTGTGTCTCTTTCTACCTTTGTCACTTGCCAGTTTACCACCAATGGAAGTTCTAATAATTGCACTGATGTGTTGTGCCAGGGGCTAGCCATCCTCCACATTTTAAGAGTGTTGGGTTTCTTACTTTCAGCCAGCTAGTAAGTGGTCAATGTCCAAAATTCCATCTAAGAATCTGCTGTAAAGTTCTATTCCTGGTATCAGCTTTCTTAAATTTGCTTTGGTGATGACAGACTGCATAAAAGAGTTGTGTGCAGAATATTTCCTCATGAATACTCTAAGGATATGACTTGTAAAGAAGCAAGGGTGGGGTGGAGGGGGGATCCCTGAATGGCTCAGTGGTTCAGTGCCTGTCTTGGGCCCAGGGTGTGGTCCTGGTCATGGTCTCTCATGAATAGATAAATAAAATCTTTTAAAAAAAGTGAGGCAAGATTAATGAGAGAAGAAAGCAGAACTTCAATGCCTTAATCTATTTCCTTGATTTATTTATTTTTAATCTTTATTTATTTATCATAGTCACACACAGAGAGAGAGGCAGAGACATAGGCAGAGGGAGAAGCAGGCTCCATGCACCGGGAGCCCGACGTGGGATTCCATCCCGGGTCTCCAGGATCACGCCCTGGGCCAAAGGCAGGCGCCAAACCGCTGCGCCACCCAGGGATCCCGCCTTAATCTATTTCCTAAAAGCAAATCAAGTATGAATAATCAGGAGGGCAGCCACTTCAGTAAAGACCTATATTCCCTTGTTCATTTTCTGGACTTTGACCCTCTTTATGTCTTCAGTATCCATCCTACAGTACTGATCCTATTAGATTCAAGGATTACAGTAGCATTGTTTACTAAGACTTATTCAGTCCACAGGTATGGGTTCATCTATTTCTGTCTCCTCTGAGGGAGGCTCAAGGTTTGTGATTTACTAATCAAAAATCTAGAGGCATATCCTCATGCTTCAATTTGGGGCAACTCTGTCATCCCATCTCCAAAGCTCTACATATAACTGGATGAAGCCTTAGCCACAACTACATTGCAGGTCAGGTTTTCTTGCTGCCTAGTCTTGCTTCTTCATTTTGTCTTACCATCTTATCTCCAAAGAACACTCCACAATGACCCACCTGTTTACAGTTCTCCATCTTAGAATATCTATATCAAGTGAATGTAATATAAAATAAATGGCATACTCTAAAAGAAGTCAGGGTGAGTCATCCTGAACAACTTAAGGGCAGAAGACAAAACAGCAGCTCTCATCTTCTACTTCTGAAAAATCTGTAGCATTGAGTTATTTTAGTACACTGGATACCCTAACCCACCTCACTAATTTTGTTTTCACTTATCTCTCTTTTTCCTCTTTAACATGCTTAATTTTCTTCTTGATTCAAGGGTCATTCTTTGTTTCCTTCTGTTGCCTTAAACACTTCAAAATCTCATTTGAAAATTAGCATATAGCAAAGAAATCAAAGAAAAAATCTTCAATTCTCCAGCATTATTGTAGCTTTGCATGTTTGGGGGGTTATTCAAAGCTTTAGATCCTGGATATTAAGTAGAACGATTATGATTGTAATTGAGATCTGTGTCTAAAAGATTTATGTAATAGTAAATCTTCCTGAGAACTAGTTATCAGGTAGTGCTTATCATAATGTGCACTTAGAAACTCCTATGAAGATGATATGAGCAAAGGCTGGGACACAATGAAGAAACACTGAATGTTCCTTATGTCTCTCTTGATAATTATTCCAGTTATTAATTATTTTAAATCCTTTGGTGGTGAGACAGAGGTTAATTAAAAAGGGATTAGAAAATATATTGGAATGTTTTTAGGAGAGTAATATCTACAAACTGCTGGGAATGTTCAAACCACTGAATTTGGCTTGAGGTTCTGCAGCAGGCTCACACAATGCGAGCAGGCAACTTGAGATCATCGAAGACTTAATTTTCTATTCCAAACTGGGTTTGGTCTCCTATAAGTTATCTGAGAACCAAAAAGAGGTTGCTGGAGGATGACAGTTATTAAGGTATATGGAAGAAAGGAGGATGGAAGGGGCAAGGAAATCTCTTACAACCCTAACACACATCTTTGTTGCACTTAACAATTGTGAATTGCCCACAATATATAATGTGCAAATCACTTTAAAGTAAAATAAAAAAAAAACAAACTATGAGTTCAATAGGCTATTATTTTTGAGTTTTATAATAAATATGCAGATTTTTCTAGGCCACCTATGTGAGTTTGTTGTTGATGAAGATTGTTATTTTGTTTTCTTTTTACAAAAGAAAAAAACACACAAGTAACCTCAAATAGTGAAACAAATCAATATAGTTTTCTACTTGCTTGGCAATAATTCTGAATAACCTTAAGAAAGTTAACTATTTAGAAGGTTAATTTAAGGTCTTGTACTATTTTAGAAAGTCATCATAGTAAAGTGGAAAGGTAAATTGGGAATCAGGAATCCTGTAGTTTAGTTTCTACTTTGGCACTAACTAGCTATGTGACCCTGGGCAAATCACTTAACCTCTAAGATCTCTGTTTTCTCATGTGTAAAATGAGGAGGTTGAACTACATGATCTTTAACAGTGTTCAACTAAATCTTCAACTAAATCAAAATATAGAGAACTTGATAGAAATAACTTCTACAGAGCCACTGTACATACAAAACTAATGGTGAAGATAGAAACAGGGAGTTAGACCAGATCCTTCACATGTACATGTGTCTTCTAATCCTGGAAATTCTCTGCAGGCCATTCCTAATAATCTTTCTACAGGGGAAGATCCTATAAAAATGAATAAAATGCTATTTTTGTAGATTTTTAGTGGGATCAGAGAACACAATGATATTATACACATATTTGTTTTATTTATATCTGTCTGACAAACTATCTTTCTTCCATGTTGGTCATACGTTTTATTTATTTTTGATATCCCATTGATAAAGTGTTATTCTAATAGGCAAAAGTGAAAGATACCAATATTTTGGTTATTTTATAGCAGGTAACCAAATAACAATGTCAATCTCTATTAGAACCAAGAGATGAAGTTTATTCATTTAATCTATTTCTGGGTCCATGTATTGAAAATTGTCCTTACTCCAACCATTATTAATAAGCAAAGAAAATGGGAGAAAGCAAATGGATACATTCCAAGGTAGCTTTTCTATTCAAATAAAGATCACTGAAGTGGTCAAATGCATCCCAAATGTGTGATTAAAAATTAGAATTTCTTCCTGGGTGTCTCCTCCTCAGATAATAAAGGGCTATCAACAGAACATTCTAAGATTTTAGGACTATCACACTTGCTGCTTCATCTAATAGCTTAATTCAGACATGTGGATCCTCTTGGTTATATAGTATTAATAAATTCTTTGCTTGTAGAAAATTTCCTTCCACATGAGTTACTTAACAGTGGCTTATAAGTCTCATCTTAACACAATTACACTTTCTAATCTAACTATATACTTTTTGCTATTCCACTATATTAAATGGTGTCTATTATACACTGGAATGTTTCTTCCATCAGGAAGTAAAATTTCTTAGAATATATTCTTCTTCATTATAATGTAAAATGAATTTTCCCCAATTCTGACAGGGTTTTACTTTTTTCCCCAAAGCTTAACTTTACCAAGTAACTGGCAAAACAATTCAATGACAAAATGCTACCCTTGAGCTAAACTGTCAGCCTAGTCATTAGAATAAAGACACAGATAAATGAAAAGGAAAAATGACATATGTTACCTAAAGCTTTAGTGGAAGGATTTGTAGAAGAGCAGAAAAAGTAAAATAAAAACATTCTTCTTATTGAACACTTTTTAATTTGTTTATGATGATTTATATTTTAAATAAATAATAAAAAGGTTTTTACCAATTAAGAAGACTTCTAGTAGAAAATTTAAAAAGAACATGCAGTACATAAAGGAAGGAATTTAAATAGCTGGCAAGCACATGAAGACATTTTGAAACTCATTAATAAACCAAGAAATAAATATAAAATTGTTAATGAGCCACCACTCATTAATGATCAAATCATCAAGGATTTTATAAGTGATAGCACTCATTGTTAGCAGTGGTAGAAGAAAATGGAAAATCTTATACACTACTGATTGGAGAATAAAATAATATAAGCTTTCTGTAACACAGCTTGACAAAGCACCAAAAGCTTTAAAATGACTCTATCAGTTCTTCTTCTGGGAATTAACCTAGTGGATTACTTCAGAAGTGAGCAAAGATTTAGTTTCAATGATATTTCTTATAAACGAAAAGCAATATAGGAAACAAACTTTATGCACCAAAAATGATGGTGACTGCATATATACATATATTAATATTTTACATATATCCTTTTTTACACATATATTCATATTTCACAAAAAAAATATCCTGAAACCATAGTGATATAAACATGGAAGGCTAGGTATAATATAGTCAGTGAAATAGGATTATAAGATTACACAGTAATATTCAGTCTGATTTATTCCTGTATCGTATTCCAATATCTAGCAGAGTACTTCCTCAAAAGTGTACATCATGAATTTGTTGGATGAATGGTGAATATAACTTTTGAACCTTTTGAATGGATTCTTTGTGCATTTATGCAGTATGATACTTAGATAGCAGTAGATGTCATGAGAGAAAACTCCTTTTGCTATTTATATTTTTGTTAACCTTCTTGGGATTATATCCAGAACCATTATAGATTATTTTTGAAGTCACTTTAACTCTCATTTACTTATATATTCCCACTACTTGTATTCATAGAATATTATATGGTTTTCTCTGATGCTTTATTCTTTATACTTTTAATATAGTCTAAGTTAAATATTGTGGTAATCAATGAAATGATTAAATGATTAAAATTTAAAGGGACAAAATTTTAATGTTCTTTAGAATTCACCTTTAAGCTATCATAAAATAAAGATTCAAAGTGCTCTAGAAAATGGCAAAAGGATTCTTTGTCTTACTAAAATTATATACCTCCCATTTCTCCCCATTAATAGCTTCTGTGCGTGGCTACCTTGAGAAAACCTAAATAACCATAGATAATAGTTTCCCAGGCCAAGTGATCTCAGTCTGGTAATCCCAAATCTGTAGAATTTCATGGTCACTACCTTCTGGGGCTGTAATTGGGGGTTTCCTTTTATGGTTTTATGCAGCTGTTTGTGGTGTAATGGTTCTGCATAGGATCTGGTTGATATGGGGAAAACTATATGTATGTGAGTCTTTAATGATGCTATTATTTCAGTTCCCTTGACAAAACAGAGAGGTGGGAGGGACAGAAACAAAATCTACAATGAGTAAATCAGTGAGCCGGGGTTTCTGTGTTCTCAGAATGCAGACTTTAAGTTTTTCTCCACTGATATCAGCTTTCTATGTGGCATATTGCCATTGGCAGGCACTAGAGGAGGATGGAGGAGGAATCAGGCCTGTGAAGGGGAGTCACCGTATATGAGCATTTAGGGATACGAACAGGGAAAATTATACGTCCAGTCCTCAAAGTATTTGCATGTTGCTGGAGAAGAATGTCAGGGAGAATCATCAGAGTTTATCTTATGATTACTCACGTGTCTTCCTTTCCATGTTTCCCAACTGCTTAGCACCCCTGACCACTACTTTATCTATTTCTATCTATATCTATATCTATATCTATATCTATCTATATCTATATCTATATCATCTATATCTATATCTATCTATATCTATCTATATCTATACCTTTTTTATGTGCACATTTTTTTAATAAATCAATTTTTATTGGTGTTCAATTTACCAACATACAGAATAATACCCAGTGCTCAAACCGTCAAGTGTCCCCCTCAGTGCCCGTCACCCACTAACCCCCACCCCCTGCCCTCTTCCCCTTCTACCACCCCTAGTTCGTTTCCCAGAGTTAGGAGTCTTTATGTTCTGTCTCCCTTTCTGATATTTCCCACACATTTCTTCTCCCTTCCCTTATATTCCCCTTCACTATTATTTATATTCCCCAAATGAATGAGAACATGCACTGTTTGTCCTTCTCCGATTGATTTATTTCACTCAGTATAATACCCTCCAGTTCCATCCATGTTGAAGCAAATGGTGGGTATTTGTCGTTTCTAATGGCTGAGTAATATTCCATTGTATACATAGACCACATCTTCTTTATCCATTCATCTTTCGATGGACACCGAGGCTCCTTCCACAGTTTGGTTATTGTGGACATTGCTGCTATAAACATCGGGGTGCAGGTGTCCCGGCGTTTCATTGCATCTGAATCTTTGGGGTAAATCCCCAACAGTGCAATTGCTGGGTCGTAGGGCGGGTCTATTTTTAACTCTTTGAGGAACCTCCACACAGTTTTCCAGAGTGGCTGCACCAGTTCACATTCCCACCAACAGTGTAAGAGGGTTCCCTTTTCTCCGCATCCTCTCCAACATTTGTGGTTTCCTGCCTTTTTAACTTTCCCCATTCTCACTGGTGTGAGGTGGTATCTCATTGTGGTTTTGATTTGTATTTCCCTGATGGCAAGTGATGCAGAGCATTTTCTCATGTGCATGTTGGCCATGTCTATGTCTTCCTCTGTGAGATTTCTCTTCATGTCTTTTGCCCATTACATGATTGGATTGTTTGTTTCTTTGGTGTTGAGTTTAAGAAGTTCTTTAGAGATCCTGGAAACTAGCCCTTTATCTGATACGTCATTTGCAAATATCTTCTCCCATTCTGTAGGTTGTCTTTTAGTTTGGTTGACTGTATCCTTTGCTGTGCAAAAGCTTTTTATCTTGATGAAGTCCCAATAGTTCATTTTTGCTTTTGTTTCTTTTGCCTTCATGGATGTATCTTGCAAGAAGTTATGTGGCCAAGTTCAAAAAAGGGTGTTGCTTGTGTTCTCCTCTGGGATTTTGATGGAATCTTGTCTCACATTTAGATCTTTCATCCATTTTGAGTTTATCTTTGTGTATTGTGAAAGAGAGTGGTCTAGTTTCATTCTTCTGCATGTGGATGTCCAATTTTCCCAGCACCATTTATTGAAGAGACTGTCTTTCTTCCAATGGATAATCTTTCCTCCTTTATCGGATATTAGTTGACCATAAAGTTCAGGGTCCACTTCTGGGTTCTCTATTCTGTTCCATTGATCTATGTGTCGGTTTTGTGCCAGTACCACACTGTCTTGATGACCACAGCTTTGTAGTACAACCTGAAATCTGGCATTGTGATGCCCCCAGCTATGGTTTTCTTTTTTAAAATTCCCCTGGCTATTCGGGGTCTTTTCTGATTCCACACAAATCTTAAAATAATTTGTTCTAACTCTCTGAAGAAAGTCCATGGTATTTTGATAGGGATTGCATTAAACGTGTAAATTGCCCTGGGTAACATTGACATTTTCACAATATTAATTCTTCCAATCCATGAGCATGGAATATTTTTCATCTCTTTGTGTCTTCCTCATCTTCTTTCAGAAGTGTTCTATAGTTTTTAGGGAATAGATCCTTTACCACTTTGGTTAGGTTTATTCCTAGGTATCTTATCCTTTTGGGTGCAATTGTAAATGGGATTGACTCCTTAATTTCTCTTTCTTCAGTCTCATTGTTAGTGTATAGAAATGCCATTGATTTCTGGGCATTGATTTTGTATCCTGCCACGCTACCAAATTGCTGTATGAGTTCTAGCAATCTTGGGGTGGAGGCTTTTGGGTTTTCTATGTAGAGTATCATGTCATCGGCGAAGAGGGAGAGTTTGACTTCTTCTTTGCCAATTTGAATGCCTTTTTGTTGTCTGATTGCTGAGGCGAGGACTTCCAGTACTATGTTGAATAGCAGTGGTGAGAGTGGACATCCCTGTCTTGTTCCTGATCTTAGGGGAAAGGCTCCCAGTGCTTCCCCATTGAGAATGATATTTGCTCTGGGCTTTTCGTAGATGGATTTTAAGATGTCGAGGAATGTTCCCTCTATCCCTACACTCTGAAGAGTTTTGATCAGGAATGGATGCTGTATTTTGTCAAATGTTTTCTCTGCATCTAATGAGTGGATCCTATGGTTCTTGGTTTTTCTCTTTCTGATATGATGAAACACATTGATTGTTTTACGAGTGTTGAACCAGCCTTGTGTCCCGGGGATAAATCCTACTTGGTCATGGTGAATAATTTTCTTAATGTGTTGTTGGATCCTATTGGCTAGTATCTCGTTGAGAATTTTTGCATCCATGTTCATCAGGGATATTTGTCTGTAATTCTCCTTTTGGTGGGGTCTTTGTCTGGTTTTGGAATTAAGGGGATGCTGGTCATAGAACGAATTTGGCAGTACTCCATCTCTTTCTATCTTTCCAAACAGCTTTAGTAGAATAGGTATGATTTCTTCTTTAAACGTTTGATAGAATTCCCCTGGGAAGCCATCTGGCCCTGGACTCTTGTGTCTTGGGAGGTTTCTGATGACTGCTTCAATTTCCTCCCTGGTTATTGGCCTGTTCAGGTTTTCTATTTCTTCCTGTTCCAGTTTTGGTAGTTTGTGGCTTTCCAGGAATGCGTCCATTTCTTCTAGATTGCCTAACTTATTGGCGTATAGCTGTTCATAATATGTTTTTAAAATCGTTTGTATTTCCTTGGTGTTGGTAGTGATACCTCCTTTCTCATTCATGATTTTATTAATTTGAGTCTTCTCTCTCTTCTTTTTAATAAGGTTGGCTAATGGTTTATCTATCTTATTAATTCTTTCAAAGAACCAACTCCTGGTTCTGTTGATCTGTTCCACAGTTCTTCTGGTCTCGATTTCGTTGAGTTCTGCTCGAATTTTAATTAACTCTCTATATCTATACCTATATCTGGTCTGTGATTTATGGTCATCCTGGCCACCCAGCTGCTCTGCCCAATGCCTAGGAGCCATTAACTCCCTTTATGACCTATCTCACCTGCCATTCTACTTTTCAGTCCTTGTCCTCCTCATGGTCAGAATTCTTTTGATTTCAGTCTGTTGAGCATTGCTGGTGAATGTCACAACAGAATGGTTTATGGGTTCTCTGAAAACTCTGTCATCCAACCGCTAATGAGACTTTTCATTAATTCTTTGATAACTATCATATTCATTTTATATTCATTCATTAATTAACCCATTTGACATTTATGGCGTATGACTATAATATAGCAGACCCAAACTGCCCATTTATAAAGTAGAAAATTCATGTACATTTCTATTTTAATTTTTTGTATATCTTTTTTATCTTGATTTCTTCACTGTCACAAAATTTCTCTACTTCGTTCCTTTGTTCTCTGGTCTCCTCCTCCTTTCTTGATATACTATTTTCTTTTGGCATCACTGATCCTCTGCTGGATGTCCCCCTACCTCTGGGATTCTACCCAATTTGCTGACTCCTTTACGTCCTTTCACGTCATCAGTGTGGGTATTCTACATGGTTGTGTCTTGGCTTTTTTCCCCCTCTCCCTTTTCTTTGAGAACTTTTCCACTCATATATTCAGTTATTACTTTTATATGGATTACATATAATTTTATTTTCAATCTTTACTTCTTTCCATATATCCTATCCCATATTTCCACCTGAACTCTCACTAGTATCTAAAACTGTGAAACTGTGATCATCTATTTTCTCTACCCTCACAAATTACACTTTACACATAAATATGATATGTATTAAAAAGAATGAAATCTCCAGTGTCACATTTTGTATTTTAGGGTCTAAAGTCAGTAAGAAAGCTCATCTCGTCTCCTAAAATGATTTATTAATGTTCACTATTCCTCTCTTTTTACAAGCATGAATGAATTAAAAGCATAAAAATATAAGTTTCCTGGCAGATAAACTTTCTGAATGGATTTCAATCAAAGTAAGCAGGGTAATACCGATATTAGAAGAGGTTACCACTCAATAGGTACTGAGTACTTTGAAGGGTAGAGAATGCCAATGGACTTCAAAGGTGACACGAAGAGGAGGCCGAGACACTGATAATTAAAAATACATCAAGTACTCCAAGTACTGGTCTTAAGAACTTCATGTGTACAAAAAGAGAGAATGGTTTGCATAGGTATTTTACATCCTCTCTGGCTATGTAGGCATATGCCTTAGGAAAAACTCTGGTGAAGTCCCCTAAGTACACATTTATGTGGCTTGAGGAAGCCTTGAATCACCAGGTAACAGGCTCCTTATGACAGCCTTACTGGATATTGAGAGTAGTTTAGAGCTTTGTAATTATGCAAGACTTTGTAGAAATTGAGACGCTTAGAAAACCAGTAAACATGATAGAACATGACAGAAAATAGTGGTGGTTCTATTATTCATGAAAGTCACATACTTCAGTTTTACCACTCTTTCTGGCACTCTACTTCCATCGACCCCAGTCTCCTTATTCAGTCTCAATTGACAGCTTATCCTAATTTTGCCTCAACTCATGTCTCAGGTACCTCTTACTCTAAGTGATGATCCATCTGTTTAAACTATGTTGCATCTTACACATTATGATGATATTATGTTGATTTTTGTTGTTTTTGTATATTCGAGGAACTGGATAACTATATACTTTTCATTCATAATGAGAATATTACAAATTCAGTGACTCTAGTATATATTATAATTTCCTTAATTACAATTTTCTTCTCATTTTCTTAGTTCTCAGAATTTCAACCACAATATTGGATGCAAGAAAAAAAACAGGGCAATAAATTTAAAACTCTGAGGGAAAATGATTTTAGACTTAGAATTTAACACTTAGCCCAACTGTCATTAGTGAAAGTATTATTTATTTATTTATTTATTTATTTATTTATTTACTTATTTAGATTTTATTTATTTATTCATGAGAGAGGGAGAGACAGAGACGACAGAGACAGAGACACAGGCAGAGGGAGAAGCAGGCTCCATGCAGGGAGCCTGACAGGGTACTTAATCCTGGGTCTCCAGGATCAGGCCCTGGGCTGAAGGTGGCGCTAAACCACTGAGCCACCTGGGCTGCCCTAGTGAAAGAATTTAAAATCTGCTGGAGATTCACCAGAATCTCAAGTGTGTAGCTTCCATACTTGATATTCACCAATATGGGTAAATAATGTCATTTTCATACTTGCAATCTTGAGGATAAAAATTCTAAGATCTTAACTGCCCCAAATAACAAGTGACTGTTTTTTGCCCTCTGCTTCATCTGTTAACACCTGTTTCTTTTTAGGCACTTGTAAGTGACTAGTCAGTCACATTCTTTCACCCCATGAGCTAATGGAACAAATCCCATCGATGCTCACAGAATAACCTCATGCCTCTGACCAAAAGGTTGATAGAATGAGAAGTTTCCTACTGGGTATCAGTAGAAAGATAAATGAATCAGAACTCCTTCTATGTCATAATTACCTGAAAGGAAGAGAGGAGTTTTGGAAATGAGGTTGGGGACTAGGAAGTACAAGATCTTGAAAGTAATAAGTTGAATGTCCAAATTAATTTTCTTAGAGTAAACCTTTGAAGGTGTGTGAGCCCTGTGGTGAAATTATTCTTGCTCTCAGCATTATTCCTAACCATGTCCTAGGGGATATGTCCAATTGGGATATTTTTTTTAACTTTTTTTTAGCTTTTTTTTTTTTTACACTCATCCTAACAGTGTTGTTGTTGCTTCAACTGTTAAACCTGAGTCTTAACACCAACCCTAGTGCACCAACCATTCATATAAGTGTGACACCAATTCTGTCATTTTTCCTAGCAAGTCTTTCATGTGAATAGGTATTTCTCTGACGTGTAAGAGAAGATGCTCCTTCCTTCTTTATTTCATCACCTCAGACCCTTTAAGCTAGCAGTGGCTTGCATTATAATGTAGGGTGATGATTTTTGGATATGTTCATAGAACCATCTTTTTTGGGCTTTGGTCTACATGCAGGATGGCTAGGGATAGACAGCTGCAGAATTGGCATCAATGCCCCTCTGAAACCTTATTTCAGGGTCTAGTCCTGGCCCCATTTCCTACCACCTCATTGTAAATTATTTTTCAGGGGCCCAATTGCCCTTTCAGTAATCTGCTCTTGGCTAGCTTCCTTCAGTCCCCTTCTGTGATTATGATTGTTTCCCAAATTTGTCCCTGCTCCCAGTTTTGCTGTAGAAACACACAGCTGGCATGAGATATTGCCACAGTAAGACTCTTTCTCTTCTATTTAAGTAACTAAATATTTTATTTTTCCCCTAAATATTCTCTGCATTCTTTGAACCCAAATATAACTTTACTTTGTACTCATGAGTAGAAAAGGAAACAAAGAAAGTGAATTTTGCACTTTTTCCTTGTTGACTTCTTTACTGGAAAAGGGAATTGGCCAGAAGTTTCTTCACATTTAATTCCTTCTACATCTTCTAACATTAATGCATGCCAACTTTCAATTCTAATCAAATGGCAGGAGGTAATAACTGACTATCTGCTTTCTAAAACTATCAATCTAGTTTGCTGCTTCTTTACAAATTCACGTAAAAAACGTATAATTTTCACTGCAAAAGGAATCTGAGACCAATTGGTAAAGTCAATTTAAAACTGAGAAAAGGAAGTGGGTGTCCAGTAATAGATTATCAAAGATCATATTAGTTTATGAAAGTGGGACTAGAATACAGTCCTCCATAGTCTATAGCAAAATATTTCCCCTTTTTTATTAACTTGAAAAATATTTAAGTATATGTTAATAATTGTACTTAATATATGTCATATTGTCATGTGGGCTTTTTCTGATGTGGCCAAGAATCATGTTGAGTTTTAGGAGGTAATTATTGTCAATTCATTCCAAGTGAACTCAGAAAAAATTTGCTGTAATACTTGACATAAAAATTTCAGTTTTAAAAGGAAGAGTATTATTTCCAAATCCTAATGGAACTACTAAGATTTATATATTTTTTAATTTCCAAAATTAGGTGCTTTTAGCAATGAGGGAAAAAGCAGCAAATATAACAATGGAAAGAGTAGGAATCTCCTTATATATTATAATTTAAACAGAATACAAAGGTCTCTGCCTGAATACAAATATCTCCCGCACTGACCAGCCATATGTCATTAGTTATTACTTAAGGCACTGCCCTCAGAAAGCCCTTGCTTAATACAATCTTATTAGCTGGGAAGTATACAAAATGTGTTGCCTTGTCTGACACATTGCTGCCCAGCATCACATTAGCAACAACGTGTCACCATGAGAAGGGGACACAAAGCATCTATTTTATTATAGGAAGATAAAAGTTGCAGAGCATCTTCCATGTGAGATACCTGCCAATGAAGGGGACCAATTAGGATGCTGCCTTAAGGGGCCAAAAGCAAGAAGAGAAGCTTAGGCTGGCAAAGGAATACTGAAAGGGATATTAAAAACAAACTGCTACACAGATCTGCCAATGGCAAGCCCGTTGAAAACAATGGCATACTAAGTTGAAAACAGTCAATGGAAAGGCATAACGATTACAAAATTATGCAAAACATTCTTAGAGTGACAACGAACACTAAACTTACTTTTAATATCAGAGTGTGGCTTTCTCATTCTGAATTCCAAGCTCCATAATGTTTAACAAAACTCACAGAGAGATGTTTCAAAAAAGTTACCCTGATCTCAAGTGCAAATAATTAAGAGGTGGTCATACTTCTTGGTTGAGTGCCAGAACTCAGTTAAATTTAGGTCTTACAGAGAAGAGTGGAGAGTACACATGGGCTGTGGGCACACTTACTTTCAGGAGCACCATACTAGGATATTTCTAGTCTAAAAGTCCCATAGTTTGAATATCCCACTATGTCTCAAAAAACATAAACTGCATGATTACCCAAGGAGTTTTGGAAGAGTATATATTAATATATCAATATAAATGTTTCAAAATCAAAGATTTCACTGCTGATCAAAGTATGCCACATAATTAATACTGGGATCAAAATTATGTTTATGTAATTCTGAAAATGACATTGTAAAAGCTGGTTAATCAGTTATTGAACAATTCTACTGAGCTTCACATTTTTCTAACCTACAAATGTATTTTTGTTCAACTTTTTAAAAAATGCTTTATTTTAGAGAGAGTGTGTGTGTACATGTGTGTGCAAGTGGGTGGAGGGGGCAGAAAGAGAAGGAGAAAGAATCTCAAGTAGGCTCCCCACTGAGCAGGGAGCACAACACTGGGCTGGATCTCAGGACCCTGAGATTATGACCCGAGCTGAAACCAAGAGTCAGGTGCTCAATCAACTGAGCCACCGAGGTGCCCCTGCAACTTTATTTCTTGAAAATTATGCAGTGAAAGTGATTTTTTTGTTCTTATTGATGAAATTTTCTGGTTCTCTATATTAGAGTACCAGTTTATATAGACAACATTAGGAGATGTACTGAAAGTCAGAGAAGAAAAGAAATCTGGGAGATAGGAAGCAATGTGTATCTAGTCTCCTCTTGAGATTAAATAGAAGCCCTTTTTATATGTGTAGTTCAGGTGAGCTCATATTGGGCAGTGTCTACAGAGGAGAGTATGTCCTTAGAGCAGAGACAGACCAAAAGCATGCTTATAACCTTGCAAGTCTAGTAGCTTTTCTCTCTTACTTTTAACAGAGGTCAAAATACAACCATTAATCAGACAAAGGTAAAAGTCCCTTTATGCCAGATCAATAAACAGTTTCCCAAAATGACAACTTACTATTTCTCTTCCTTTACTTTTCTCTTCCACTTAATAAAGGAAAAGTTTGTAAAACACAAAAGGCCTCAATTGAGAGTGGGTTCTTTCCTGATTTCTCCTTAGGATGACACTTCCCCATTTCTCTGCATCCTCTAGAAAAGTACAGCAAACTGATTTTGCTAGTCTCCAAAGTAAATTATTTTTATAAACTGCAAATTATTGATTTATTTTAATATAGATTTATTTTCCTAAAATTTAAGACATCTTAAACTGCAAATTCTCTTTTTATTTTTTCACCACAGAGGTCAGTTATTTATTGAAGTATTTCAATCCCTCATACTTTCTGCAGAGGGATTAGCAGAATTGTGCAGAGTGATGCGTAGTGGCATTATCAAACCAAATTGATCTGAACCTAAGAAAGGAGAAAGAAATTTATGTAGGATGCAATTTGCAATTTGGAGCTTACCTTCAAATAGCAGTCTCATCAGGATGGTCTTCCTGGAGCCATTGTGCTGATCAGCCACAATGAAAAATCCTATCTGGGCAGTATTCAAGGATTAGCATATTCCAACATTAGCACACTCTGACTCTTCCTCTGTTCATTACCACAGTTGAAGGGCATGGGCACTTTTCTATTTCCATATATTTTTTCCTAAATTCTCTCCTCAATTGGGTTAATAGTGAAGCTTCAAGCTTTTACTTGTAATTATAGTCAGAAATATGGCTATGCAAACTTACTTAAAAAATATGCCAAGTATGTTAAGCAATAAAACAGATTTTCATTGCTTCAGTCAATTAAGTCATATACATATTCAGTATACATAGTATTACTTTTTTTTACCATGAAGACTTACAAATGTGTTTTTTGACTGCTATAAATAATAAACTGAAAATGGAACTCAAATTACAATGTTACTATAGTCATCAGATTTATTTCTTATACATTATCACAAATGTATAAGATGAAATTTAAGTGATTTGTATTCCTTAATCTAAGGGATGTAAATGTAATTATGTTGATAAGAATTGGATTACATCGTCTCATAATGACACATTTTTTTGTATTCTTAACAAATTGTTTTTAATTGGGAAAAGTCAATGACAATTTTTAGAAATTAGAAAATGACCACATATTGATTAAAAATAATTGGAAAATCAGTGTCATTTGTACAAATCATGAAGAAAATAATGTGGCAAATAACTCAGTTCATCCCAGTGAATAGTAATCATTGGGTGGAAAGAAGAATGGAAGGAAGAAACAAAGAAAGAAAACAAAGAGGGAAGTAAGGAGGGGAAACTAACTAGGAATTAATTTACTAACTATAACTGAAAGGCAGATAGCTAGACCTCAAAAAAATTCTGATGAAGATACTTAATAAGAAACTGGGAAGGAAAACACATAGAGATGAGGGGTTAATTATTAATTGACTATAATTTTAAATTTCTAGAGATCAAGTTTTGTGTCTACTTCATCATTGAATCTTAGGATCTGGCTCAGATGTTCAATAAATTTTAGTTGGAAAGGGAAGATTACAAAGTAACATAAAATCCACATTAGATTATTAATATCCAATGCACTTACATGGGAAGACCTCCCTCAATGTCTATGAATGTAGCTCACTATAAAGAACTTTCATTCCTACCCAAAGGTAAAAGAATCTGCTGTAGGAATACTAAATTTCTCATCCTAAATTGAGGAATAGGTTTTAAAAAAATGGTGGGGGGAGGGAGTTGAACAATGAACATCCAGGTTTGTTCAAACCTTGGGATTGTAATTCTATGATTAAAAGTTACAAACAAAAGTTACAAAAGTTACAAGCAAAAATATAATAAAATATATTTTATAAACTATACCCCCCAAATTGTATTTGGAATGTAAACATGCAATGTGGCAAAATGTAGGTTTAAACAAATATCCCTCTAAAATCAGTGTTCTCATTAGAGTTCAAGAAATTCAAATGACTTTAGCATAATCAATGCATTTTTGATAGTTCACATCCATTTAATACGTTTTCCTTTTACCAACAAAATCACAGAAGTACATTTTAGAAGAAATAATATATCTCAATGAGCAAATTAGAAATATAACAGCTCTATGATTGAAATCCAAGTTGAAAGTCATTAGTTTCTCATTAGTTTCTATATTTTAAATATCATTTACTTCCTTAAAGTGAAAATTCTTTTCTTTAGCCTAACACCAGTGCATACAATATTACATGATGTGCATACTGGATTCTTGCATCATAAACAGTGAAAATAAGTTTTCTTGTAGTTCTTTCTATAAACAGTGAAAATAAGTTTTCTTGTAGTTCTTTCTAGTTGAAGAGAAAGTTCCATTTGTCACCCAAGGCATCCTATTTTCAGAAGTATAGTTTTACATTACTAGACTTCAAAAAGGTCACCTTCAGGCTAAGCTGCAATTTGGGGACTTAATGTTCTCTGCCATTATAGGTTTTGTAAAATTTTCATAATATGAATTCTCAGAGAATTCTGCAAATACTTCTTGGGCCATATTCTCTAACTAATAATTTAAAGTAATATAAGTAATTTGGTCATTTACACCCAGTTAATTTTGTAACTGCAAAAATATGTGAAGTGTAAGAATTCATTAGAAGATAATTGATTTTCATCTTGAGTCCAAGAGGTCCAGCAATCTTCCCACTTAAAACCACTGCAGAAAACAAATATGACAAAAAAAAAACACCTAAGAATGATAAGAAGGAACTGAGGTGTTTCGAAAAATCAAAGACAAGTACCTAGAGTGACATGAATGTTAAGGCAACACATTGCCTCTAACAATCAGTAAATATGTCTTTCATTCACTATTTCTTGATTATTCCAGTTTGATGTTCAAAGTGCTTTGTACCTATGCTTTGTCTTCAATTCCTGATGTTCAATGTTTTATGACGGTTCAAAAAAATTTAACTTTGGCAGCAAAATGATAATAGCAAGAAAAGAAGGACACCAAAGGTTTTCTTTTCATGGATAGACCAAAATAATTGGTCCAATATTTCAAGAAAAGTGCTTAACTGTTACAAAAGTAAATTTCAGTGTTCTATTCCTCAATTTTCCATCCATTTCTATTGCTTCCGTTAGAAGTTGCTAAGATGGAAACCTTTGCTATTAAATAATTTATCTATGCTGAATTGTGCCCCTAAAGCAAATTAGGAATCTATAGAATATATTTGAATAAGAAAAGGGAAGGAAAAGGTAAAAGAGGGGGAAATAGAAAACTTTAAAATAGATCTCTCTTTCCCAGAGAAATCATAAAAACGAATTAAAAATATCTGATTAGAAGAAGGTAAGATCATTGTTACTTTATAAAGCAAATCCTTTTTAGGAATAGTTTATAAGCAAAATTTCAAATGGGCTGCTTACTTTTTCTTTTTGGTAATATATTTAGCCAGTAGTCTTCAGTGGAAGGAAAGCAGCAAATGTGTGTTTCATACTTTGAAGGATGAATATTTTCACAACTGAACTTCTGCATATATAATCTCAAAATACACATCTGCAAAATAAACACTTTCAATATATCGATATTCAGAACTTTCCAACAATTCAGAAAACAAACATATTTTTTTTTTAATTAACTTTTATTGGTGTTTAATTTACCAACATACAGAAAAACACCCAGTGCTCATCCCGTCAAGTGTCCACCTCAGTGCCCGTCACCCATTCCCCTCCAACACCCGCCCTCCTCCCCTTCCACCACCCCTAGTTCGTTTCCCCGAGTTAGGAGTCTTTATGTTCTGTCTCCCTTCCTGATATTTCCCAACATTTCTTTTCCCTTCCTTTATATTCCCTTTCACTATTATTCATATTCCCCAAATGAATGAGAACATACACTGTTTGTCCTTCTCCGATTGACTTATTTCACTCAGCATAATACCCTCCAGTTCCATCCACGTTGAAGCATATTTTTAAAACATTCATTCAATAATTAATATATAAGAGGGACTTTCCTCAAAATATGCATTATTTAAACAAAATTAAATTTGTCTAGATATATATTTACATTTTATTCTTAAACTACCTTATTTAAAGCAGTTTTATAGTACACAATAAAGCAAAATATCAATATTTATATATGTTATTAATTGCACAATTCCTAAATCTCAAATTGTTTTATGCACTCTTAATTTGCTAATCCATCAAAATTGCACTAAAGCTACAACTGTCTAATATTGTGATGATGGAAATGTCCTAGGAACATGTACTGTTGGGTATTTGACATGTAGCTACTATGACTGAGGAAATGAAATTTTTATTTGTTTAGTTACTTTATATTTAACCACCATGATTAGTGGCTACCATATTGGACATCATAGCTCCAACAATTTGAATGCAATCCAGGAATTATTACTTCTCTTTATCTTCCATAAAATTTCATTCGAAAATTTCATTCTTCCATAAAATTTCATTGTCACACATTACTTCACAGTACCTATGTACTGAGAATATTTAGTGACTTTTTTGGTCCTATTTCATCAGTGTCAACCCAAAGTATATCCATTGATACTTTTAAAAGAAATGAACAAGTTGTGCTTTCTGAGAATCAGAATCACCACCATTAGCTATGTAGTTATAATGTCAGAATGTCTTATAACTCTAGCAACAGTTCCTTCTCTTCTCAGAATTCAGCTTGCTTACATCAATTCTCATCTTAAAAAATCAATGTCAAAGATTTTCGCCACATAATAACCAGTTTTTTTAAAGATTTTATTTATTTTTAGAGAGAGAGAGAGAGAGAGCACATGCACACACAGGTGTGTAGTGGGGAGGGACAGAGGGGGACAGGGAGGGACAATAGGCTCCCTGCTGAGCAATGAGCCCCACATGCCCCTGTGGCTCTTGATTCCACAATCCTCAGATCATGAGCTGAAATCAAGAGTCAGATGTCAATTGACTGAACCACTGAGGCTCCCCACCCCAGTATAATAACTTTAGAGCCCAATAAATAAGCAATAGAATTTGTGCACTCACTTCTTCTTCAGAGGCCTCATTTCAGAATTATCTCATTTGCGTAAAAGATGAAATTCAAATTTCATAGGTTTAAGGCAAAATTTCTCAATTTTATTGCCTTCATCTAATCTTTCCTTGAGACAAACAGATCTTCCCTCATCATAGAAGCCTTACTCTTTTCCTTCTCTACGTTTTTTCATGCTCTTTTTTTTTTCTTGGAATTAAATTCTGTCCTACAATTCTAAACCCGATACAAGTGTCCTCTCCACCCACAAATCATTCCCAACATTTCAATTCATAGAAAGAGCTCTTTATTCAGAATTCTGAAGCTGTATATGTTTTTTTTCCCAATGTTTATTGCTCTTATTATATTCTATCTTTTCTCACGATACTGTGTATATGTTATACTTCTTAGTCTAGAAAACAGTTCTTCATGAATATTAACCTGTAATACATTTGTTTTGTACATTATACGTCAGGTTAATATGAATTGACTTGATGGGAGGATTAAGACAATATCCTTTAGCCAATGATAGAAAAGGACTGCAACAAGGGAAGGGCTAATATGTTCTTAGTAGGGTTTGTCCTTAGGAAGTTGCACAGATTCTTTGAATTTACAGGGAAAAGATGGACTCTGAAGTATTAACATACAATCCTTGAGTCCAATTGCCATCAACCCTAGCCATCCACAGAAAACTTATAATGTTTGTAAAGCCTATTTTGTTTGCCTTTATGATCTCCATTTTCCCCATTTTAAAATTTTTTCCAAGATAGTCTGTAATTTTCATCAACATAATTTGGACATTGAAAACTTTATACCTCCATTCAAAACTTTAACATTTCTCTTTCACAATGTTTAAGAAACATTGTGAAACACAACTGAAAAACAACTACTGTTGTTTTTGAAAACAACACTGAAAAACAACTACTTAATTTGATAAATAACTTGTACTGTTTTTTAAATATGATTATCAGATATTATTTGAAAATTATAATCTACTTCTTCTAGAAAATTTTCAAAGATGTTATTGTCATGTATGGAAGGTAGATATATTAGTATAGATCAGTCCTGAAATATTTCGGAGGTTCTTACCTTATAGAAGCTTTTGAAAAGGTATTTAATATCTTTAATTATTTTCTTCCTCTCTGGCCATTTTTGACATGTATGCAATCTCTGATTTAAGGGGAGCAGGATTTGCCACAAAATCAGCTTCTTGAGTTGTGGATTCTCTATAGGAAATACAAAACACCTCTGGTGGATAGGATTGTGCAACAGTGGAGGGAGGGTAGCTGGTACGGGCTAAATTTTGTCCCACCAACCTTAATGCATATGGAGAAGTCATAGCCCCTGTACCTCCAAATGTGACTGTATTTATAGATACTGTTTTAAAAAGAGATAATTTAGGTTAGATAAAATTATTCCAGAGGGTTATAATCTAACATGACTGGTGTCTTTATAAGAGGAGATTAAGACACCAACACAGATGGGAGAAGATGGCCAAGGAGCCTTTCTGCTGTTTAAGCCACCTAGTCTGTGGTACTTTGTTATTAAAACTTAGCAAAGTGATGCAGTAGCTTTTTGGAGCTAAGTATTAAAATATAATTAGAACTATTTTTTTTAAAGAGTGGTCTACAATTCCAATAAACTGCTGTTTTTATACACAATAAGTACACAGTTAGTGAATGTAGGTTTGAAGTAGACAATAAAATGACTGTCCAGAAAAGGAAGCAGTTAGGTAAACAGGCACTTTTATACATGAAATCCATTAAATGGGATTCATTGTTTTCCTGTAGCCTGACAGTGTAACTGCTTTTACATTCACTGTGTCTTGAAAATAAATCTCACCAATAAAAGTCTTGGAGAAATTTTACTGTCCTTCTTGTTAGCACTGAGGTCAGATGAAATTCAAACACTATTACTCTTAAGGAACATTCTATCTCTTGGCTCATTCTTGATTTCTGATCATAAATCTGCATTCAGTAAACATTGAGCTTTTTGCAGCCTGCAGAGCAGGCAATCAATGAAGCACAATACAGATTTAATCATTATTAATAAGGAATTAGATTAGGCTGATAGGACTTGATTTTTGCAGTTCCTAGGATACGAATTACATATCTGGCAAATTTACCATGATCTCATTTATCCTTTAGATTCAAACAGCAATAACAATGGCAACAACAAAACAAAATAGCATCATCTCAAGATTTTTGAAGATGATGATTACAAAGTTAAACTGACACAAATATGTTTTGTAGCCATGTAATTTTTGTATCTACTATCTAAAATATATGCTATTTAGCATGTTCTTAATTGTTCACCACAAGGCATATTGTTGAGGCACCTGAGTGACTCAGTGATTGGGCATCTGCCTTTGGCTCAGGTCATGATCCTGGGTCCTGGGACCTGGGTCCTAAGCCTGTATTGGGCTCCTTAGGGGGAGCCTGATTCTCCCTCTGCCTGTGTCTCTGCTTCTCTCTGTGTGTCTCTCATGAATAAATAAACAAAATCTTTTTTTTTAAAAGACATATTATCTCTGGTACTACATGAATTTTTTAAAATTGTAGTAAGAATATTTAACATGAGATCCACCATCTTAGATATTTAAGTGTAAAAGTGCTCTGCATCACTCATCATCAGGGAAATACAAATCAAAATCACAATGAGATACCACCTCACACTGGTCAGATGGCTAAAATTAACAAATCAAGAAACAATAGGTGTTGGCAAGGATGTGGAGAAAGGGGAACACTCTTATAATTTTGGTGGGAATGCAAACTGGGGCAGCCAATCTGGAAAACAGGATGGAGGCTCTTCAAAATGTTAAAAATAGAACTGGCCTATGAACCAGAAATTGCACTACTGGGTAGTTATCCAAAGGATACAAGCATAATGATTCAAAGGAATACATGCACTCCAATGTTTATAGCAGCAATCTCTACATTTGGTGATATATGGAAAGAGCCCAGATGTCCACCAATGGATGAATGGATAAAGAAGAAGCGACGTGTGTGTATGTGTGTGTGTGTGTGTGTGTGTGTCTGTGTGTATTAAATAGAATATCACTCAGCCATCAAAAGGAATGAAATCTTGCCATTTGCAAAGATGTGGATGAAACTAAAGGGTATTATTCTAAGTGAAATAAGTCAGAGGAAGACAAAAAACATATGATTTAACTCATGTGGAATTTCAGAGACAAAACAGATTAGTATAGGGGAAGAGAAGGGAAAATAAAATAAGGTAAAAACAGAGAGAGAGGCAAACCATAAGAGATTCTTAACTATAGTGAACAAATTGAGGGTTGCTGGAGGGCAGAAAGAGGGGAATAGGATAAAGGGTGAAGGGCGTTAAGAAGGGCACTTGATATCATGAGCATGGAGTGTTATATGTAACTGACAAATCACTAAACTCTACCCTGCAACTAATAATACACTATGTGTTAACTAACTTGAATTTAAATAAAAATAAATAAATACATAAAAAATAAGTAAATATTTAAGCGGACAATATAGTATTCAAAGCTATAGGCACAATGTTGTGCAGCAGATCTCCAGAACCTATTCCTCTTGTATAACTAAAACTTTTATCTGTTGAGAAGTAACTCCCTATTTCCCTTTCCCCCAGTCTCTGTTTCTATGAGTTTGACTCTTTTAGATACCTCATTTAATAAAATCATGCAGTATTTGTCTTCCTGTACTTGGGTTATTTCAGTTAGCATAAAGTCATTCAGCTTCATCCTGTTGCATATGACAGGATTTCTCTCTCTTTTAAGGATGAATAATATTATTATGAATATGTGTGTATATATGTGTATATATATATGTGTGTGTGTGTGTGTGTGTACAATCACATTTTCTTTGTGCATTTTCCTTTATGCATTCATCCATTAATGGGCATTTAGATTGTTTTTGTATTTTGGCTATTGTGACTACCTGAATTCTCAAAAATTAATATTAGTACTTTGTGATGGTTTCAATTAATTTTAAGACAGTCAAAATTTTTGTTTTAAATACTAACATTACAATGTATTTATATGGCACAATATACATCGCTTTAGTATACATACTGCCCTATAGCTAAGCTTTATTCCAAGCCTGACTTTGCTACTGACTAGTTGAGCAAAATACTGAATCTTTATTTGCCTCAAATGTTTCTCTGTAAAATATGGCTATTGATAGTCACTGTCAGTAGTTTGGGAGAATTAAATGAGATATATAAAAAACATTTAGAAGAATTATTTATATAGGGACAACTGGGTGGTTCAGTTGGTTAAGCATCCGACTCCTGATTTCAGGTCAGGTCATGATTTCAGGGTTGTGAGATGGAGCCCCATCATGGGCTCTGTGCTGAGCTCTGAGCATGGAGCCTACTTAACATTTTCTCTCTCCCTCTCCTTCTGCCCCTCCCCTGCATGTGCACTCTCTCTCTCTAAAAGAAAAAAAAAGTGTCATTTATATAAATGCATGCTATTATTACTTTTTGTTTAAGATTATTTATTTATTTCTTCATGATAGAGAGAGAGAGAGGCAGAGACACAGGCAGAGGGAGAAGCAATCTTCATGCAGGGATCCTGATGTGAGACACAACCCCAGGACTTGATCCCAGACTCCAGGATCATGCCCTGGGCCGAAGGCAGGCGCTAAATCTCTAAGCCACCCAGGGATCTCCAGTATTATTACTTTATTGACATTATTGTTCATTCACAGATTTATTTCATGTTCTCCTAGACTAAAAATTGCATCACCATAAATACAAATTAAAGTTATGTAACTTAAAACCATAGTGAGAATTCATTTTCTATGAATTTACTTTGCAAAAATATAAATACTGTTAAGGGGCATTGCTATAGATACTTTAATAGAGACAAAATTAAAAGCAGATTTAAAGCTCATTCTTACTTCTTACACAGTTACTAATGTAACTATTAGCAAGTTACAAAACTCTCTGAACCTACACCTACTTTTTATTAAAATTATGTAATAATGGCATAAGGTTGCTGAGGATTAAATATATTAATGCTTATGAAGTCTTTATCATGCCTGGAGTAGAGTAAGTACTTGATACATTTTTGTTTTTATTGTTTTTCTATTATTATTTTCTGGTTATCAGTGTTTTATCTTTCATGGTTTTGTTATTGGCAGAGCTCAGTGGAGCAGTTCTCACTTATCTCTCATGTCATTGCAATCAGTTGACAGCTGAGCTGGAATTATCTGAGCAACTGGGCTGGATAGCTAAGATAATATCTTCTAGATTCACAAGTTTTGTATCTCATCTACAATATCAGGAATAGCTTGGTACCATCCAGGCATCTCTCCTTCCATTTGACCTTTTCACTTGGCAGATTGATGAAATATAGCAAGTCCCAAGACAAATGGATTTCTCAAATGAACATTGGCTTCTCACAGGTTAAGTAGCCTGTAGCCAGGGAATAAGCTATAGCAATATTTTAAACTAGCCATTGAAACCACACAGCATCATGTGGAATGGATTATCTTTGTTACAAATGAGTCAGAGAACCACTCTAGATTTAAGAGAGGGAACTAAAAACTAGAGGTGTGATTCTTGAAGGGTGTGCAATCTTGGATGTAGAGCTACAATATTATTATCTCTGTGATCAATATTATTTCCATCCACATAGTCATCACTATCATCATCTACTCTTGGTTTAACTACAACTGTTTCAATCTTTTTGTAAAAGATTAAGGGAAATTGTTCGTACCCTTAAGCTATCAATTGCCATTAGCCAAATAATTCTGCTTTTGAGAGCTATTATTCTAAGAGAAAATCCAAGTAATGAAGGAAAATTTATTCATAGACATGTTTCAGATGGAGTTGGAAAAAATGAAAATAATTCAGGAAAAAGAAGTAAATTAAGGCATTTACTCAGGAAAAAAAATTAGGGAAACATTAGAAATGATGTTTTTAAAGGAGATTTTATAACATTTTATACTTTCACATTATATATATGTTCATGTATGTATGTAGATATGTATGCATGTATATTAATGACATATACCTTTAGAATAATATAATACATTGACATTATAATGATAGATTTAGAAGCAACCAAGAAATATATACATTAAAGTATACTGGAGGGAAATAACCAAAAATCAATATTGTTAAATTATTTAGCAGAATTATGATGTATTTTTTCATCCTCTTTTCAATTCCTAGTTCTACTGTCTTATTTCAGGGTCAATCTGTTAGTATCTTTATATCTCATTGCATTTCAAAACTCTTTTTCCACACAGAGTCTATCCCATACCTGGTACTTCAGGTATACTAAATTCTTATACAAAATTCTTAAAGCTATACTAAATTCTTGAATGCATCTTATTGTTTTAATCTCATTTGTGATCAGTTTTGGCTCCTCACTTCATATCCCTTGGTTCACCTCTAATTTTACCTACAGATGCTATGGACAATTTTGTCTGGCAATGCTAGTACATCAGGCATAATGACTCATCTTTCTGCTTTACTCCATTACTTTTTATATCACCATAGGTGCCATCTTAAGTCTCAAGCCTCAAGCCAGCACAGGTGCAAAGCAAGGAAAACCGAACACCCCTGCAGCAACTCTCACTTACTGAGGTGAGAGAAGAAGAAGATAAGTGATCCAGTTTCCCACCATTCAAGTAAGCAATTTGGGGAAGCATTCTATTCTTTTCTAAGAAGGACCTAGCAGAATTAAACTCTCATTTTTTGTAGCAGTTATTTAATCATTGCATCCTTATATCATCTTACTCATTCCCAGTGCCTTGCTTCTCCACCTTGGAATGATTGCCCAAGTAACATACCTCCTCAAAATTTATCTCAGTCTCTTTTTCTTGGGAATCCCAATTTATGACTGGCTCCTATGGATATCCTGTTTTCTCTGCTCAGCTTGAAGATTCACATGGCAATAAAACTTTTCCTTTGATGGGCACTGAGGGGGACACTTGACGGGATGAGCACTGGGTGTTTTTCTGTATGTTGGTAAATTGAACACCAATAAAAATTAATTTATATATATTAAAAAAAAAACTTTTCCTTTAACCTTCGTGGAATGTTGATCCTTAAGAACCCAAGCCAATCCAACTTTTCCAGCAAGGCCTTTCCTGATACCAAAAGTTTTTAATATTTTTCTCCTTTGTGCCAGCACCAAAACTCCTCCATTATAATATGTATTACAGTGCATTTTAATTGTGTTCTTACATTAGAAGATTCTGAGCTTTTGAGGATAGTGACTCTTATTGTACTCATATTTATATGTTAGCATTTGATAATTGATATATAATTAAGTACTCAATAGCATCATTTGAACAGATAACTGAATTGATAACAAAAGATCCCATTGAAATTAAATATACTTTTATCCTAGATTGATAAGGATGGTTAATAACTAAATTACATAAAAGCTCAAGATCCTAGGTCTCTAACTATGGTGTCAGTTATTTTCTCTGTATATCTTCTAATCTTTTTTTGGGGGGAGGGATATCTTCTAATCTTTTAGAAGATAACACCATCAGGTATAAACATTTCTTAAAAATGATCTAAGTTCTACCATTTAAAAATAACTATACATGTATGTATATATAGGGTAGACATACCCTAAGGTGACCCCTTAATGCATCACACTCTTTGTAGTCTTGTATAATCTCCTCCCCTTAAATATAGGCAGAATCCATAAACTATTTCTTCCCAAAACATTAGAATATGGCAAAGGTGATGGGATGCTACTTCCTTGATTAGTTTGCATTAAATAGCAGATTATGGGATGTCATGACCATGGTTTTATTAATGCAGGTAAAATTCATTAAGAATTAGATATTCCCCTCCTAGGATTAAAGAAGCAAAGAGCCACTTTGTAAATGGTGTTTGGAGAAGACCACATGACTGAGAACTGTAGACTATATTTGGGATTTGTGGGTTGTTCCAACAGTTGGCCAATAGCAATCAGGAGCTATTAATTATACAAACATAAGTAAATGTATTCTGCCAATAATCAGAGTGAGTGTATAAATGATTTTTCCCCCAGGAAAGCCACCGGATATGAACATATCCCAGCTGGCATCTTGATTGCCTTAAAAGACCATAAGGAGAAGACCATAATAACTTTCCAGACTCTTATGAAAATTATTAGAAAATAAATTCACACTAAGTGTTTAGTTTGTTAGGTGGCAATAAGAAACTAATAAAATATAAGTTTAGAGATTATAATTAAAACATTGCACTAAAAATTTATTACCTTAGCTGTTTTTGTGACCCGAATTTTGGTTTATCAAAGCAGTTCTCATCTTCTTTCACTCTTAAATCCTTTCCTTCTGAGGTCTCCTGAATATTTCAGTCATTTCCTCTTTCTTCTCCTATTTCCCAACAAGGTTTATGAATGACAAGATTTTCATACCAGTGAGTATAATGAGGTGAGCATAAAAGTGGCAATGAAAAAGATGATGCATTAACACAAAACTCAGAAAATCAGCATCACTATCTGTTGTTGAGAAACGGTAAGTGGTTGGTATGGAAGGTAGGAAAATGGCTCCCCAAAGGTTTCCAATGTCCTGATCCCCCAAATCTGTGGATTTATTGCCTTACATGGCAAAATGGACTTTTGTGTGAGTAAAGTAGGAATCTAGAGACAGAAAGATTATCCTGAATTTCCTAGGTGTGCTCAATATAATCTCAAGGGTCCTTAAAAGTGAAGGGAGGAAACAAGAGAGATTTGAAATGTTACTGTGCTGGCTTTACAAATAGAGGAAGGGCAGAAGCCAAAGAAATTCAGGCAGCCTGTAGAAGCTAGAAAGGCAAGAAAACAGATTCTCTCCTAAAACAATCAGAGGAGTGCAGCCCTACTGACTCATCTTAGACTTTTTCATATTATAGAATAACCAAACACTTTAAGACTAATATATTATATATTAATTAAAAATATTTTACTCAAAAAAAATATTTTACTCTGTCTATACATTTATGTTTGTCAACAGCCATTTTCCCTAGGATAATCTGAATTATTCATATTAATTCTAACTTTCAACCAAAAGAAATAATATTTTAAAAAATGCTCGGTGGTTGTTCATTGAGGAATGGCTATCACATTCAAGCATCTTAGCAGACTATCAAAATTCATGAAAATTCATGAACTACATGAATACATATAACACAATTTCCCACTGCTACATACATTTATTTTATATATTTTTGTATATTATCCACTGATATACTGCAGAGCTACTTAATGTTCCTATTAGAGACGGAAAGTGAGATTTCTTGGTTGACTGAATAAGATGTAGCAAAAAGTTAGTGATTCTTCTTCCATTGTTCTTCAAACCTAAAAATAATATATCAATTAATATGGCAAATACCTTACATAGCACATCCCTTACTGTCTTACTTGAACCTAAGTGACAAATGAAACAGGAAGGTGGCGTTGCTGTCCTTTAATTGTCAACATAAAGAACAAGGACAATGGCAAAAGTATCTTTTACCCTAACCATCTTCAGATTCTAGGCATTATTTTTATTTCTAGGGGGCAAGGAAGAGAGCAGAGCTGTGGTGGACTGACAAGAGAACATATCTGTTCATATTACTAAACTCCCGTACTTGCTTATAAAGAACTGAAAAATCCTTTTATGTGAGGAATCCTAAGTGACCCAATAAAATTAACATTAATCTAAACCATCGATTATATATTTTTCCTGTACTGAAATAGGAATGAATTGGCCAGGTTGTCCTCTAAATACTTCTATTTTATAATTAATCTGTAATTCAGGTTGCTGTCATCAGAAAGTAATAGTCTTATCAGAGCTACATAGCCAGAAAAATGAATCATTCAAGAATTTGAATGTGGATCACTTATATGTGATTCAGATACCTGATTCTCTTTCTTTTAAAATAAATTTTAAAGAAAACAATGCATTAAGTAATTATCTAATGAGTTCAGCAATTAAACTAATGGCAAGCAAGATAAAAGCTTCCTCCAAGAGACTTTGCCCTTACTCCCTGAGTCTTTAAATATTTTGAACCTGTAGAACGGAGCAAGTTTTAAACAGTTGTATAGTAGCATGCCCACAGTTACAAGTGATAATCTTTTCCACTGATCTACTGATTAAATGAATATGTCTGGGATGAAGATATATACTTCATATTAGAGATGTCTAACCTTAAAGTCCTAATAGTGACATGCCCTAATTTATAGAATCTGTAGTAATTAATTTTTCTTGTAAAAATATGCCCATACAGTCACATACAAACCAACACATACCAATTGCTATATATGGAGAACCATATATAGCAGGCCATTCAGCTGCTTTATAGTGATTGATGAGTTTAAGACAAAAGAATAAGGGGATTATACGTGTGCCTGATTTATTCTACAAAATCAATCATTGAATTTTGAAGGTTATTTAAACATTGTTAGAAAAACTATCAAAAACTTAGAAGACAAAAAGGTAGGTGGCACCTCCTTACCATGTCATACAAGGGCAGAGGCTACCCAAAGGTTATCTAGTTAAATAAATTTAGTGCACTTATATTTGCTACTGTCTGTAGGTCCCAGACTTAGTGAAGTTACAACTCAACTAGTAGAATTTTGTCAGGTAGAGATGCAAATAATTTCTATCCAGTAGAATAAATATACCAAAAATTACAGCTTATTGTCTAATTGACCTAAAATGGTTGCATTTAACCCACATATATTTTCCAAACATTTCTTCATTAAATTAAATGTCTCAGGCAGCTGGGTGGCTCAATGATTAAGTGTCTGCCTTTGGCTCAAGTCATAATCCTGGAGTACTGGGATCGAGTCCCACATCAGGCTCCTCTCAAGAGGCCTGCTTCTCCCTCTGCCTATGTCTCTGCCTCTCTATGTCTCTCATGAATAAATACATAAAACCTTAAAAAAATTAAATGTCTGTACCTCTACTTCTTAGCTATCTGCTTATTTCTTCACTCTATCTATCTATCTCTCTACCTATCATCTGACTTCTCAAATTTTCTTTGGATCAGTTTTAATATATTGGGGTTCCTTCATTAATAAAAATTAAATTAAATATATGAAATGTGTTTAAACCTATTTGAAAATTAGAGTTTAGTACTTTTGTAGATCATCCACTCAAGTATACACATGGACTCACCTGTTGGGGCCAAGTAAACCGCCTTACTGGAGAAATGTATGTACTTAAAGGGCTATTTAAACTTGAGAATTAGTTTTTGTTTATGGAGTAAAATCTGAGTGTAACAGAATTTTAATTTTGCTAACTCTGGGAATTTCAAGGTTTGCTTCTATTGTCTCTACCAATATCATGGTTTTTGTTTGTTTCTGATTCATGCAGACTGAAGAGTTATTTTCCATTGGAAGGAACAGTGGATGGAAACTAAGTATGATGATTTGAAGATCTCTATTAAGTGAGTTATTAGGAGACTAGTCCTGTCACATGAAAGATGATCAAGAATCTAGTCTTTATTTATTTTTATTTGTATATTTATTTGTTTGTCTATTGATGAGTCCAAATGAATTAAGACTTTTACAACCACTGGCAAAGAGAGCAGTTTTCTGAGTCTTGACTAGGTTTACCTTTCATTGGTGGCTGAAACTGCAGCTCTTCCACGGATCTGGGTCTCTGGCAGAAGACTTTACTTTTTTTTAGGTGAGTGTAAAGTATTTTACTATCTCTGGAGTGAATTAATAAATTTGACGGGCACTGAGGTGGACACTTGACGGGATGAGCACTGGGTGTTTTTCTGTATGTTGGTAAATTGAACACCAATAAAAATTAATTAAAAAAAAATAAAAAATAAAAAATAAATAAATTAGATTATCACATCTTTCAAATTAAATGGGCTATATTCAGATTGACATATAAATATTTTTTCCAAAATTGATAGAAATTAAGGAAATAACTTTTAATATTATTAAATGTCTAACTAAAACATAAATTCGTCTCACTAAAACTGCTTTTTCAGAACATTTAATGAATCCAGATTATTACAATTAAAATGGATCTCTGAAAAATAAAAATGATTAATAATTTTTGTCTAAGAAAATAAAGCAACATTGTGTATTCTCTTTGCTTTACCATTGTGAAGAATAACACAAGAATACATTGCATTTTTATAAGATTTAAATTTATTTTATCATAATATCCTCCTTAGTCGGAATTTCCTGTATGTCATAGATAGGTTTATTTATCAAATAAGTTGAAAATACTCATGTAAGTAATATTTAAGAATTTTTAAAGGTGAGTTAGCATTCAATGAAATTGACAATTCTGATGAAAATTTTTATAGCACTAATTATATTTGTTGTGTATCAGCTAAAAACATTTCTAAGATTTTAAGTAATGTAAAGATGTGAGTAAATATTAAATAACACTAACATATTAATATTATTTGGGGTTCTGTGTAATTTCTCAGTAATGTGAATAGTAAAACATTGACTACCAAGCATAATTTTAAACTGAGGCATTTTGCTTCTTACTGTCATATGTTTCAGGAGACTATACTTTTGGGTAATGTAGTACTATTAATATCATTTCACCACCTTAAAATGATATAAAATAAATGTATGTAGCAGTGGGAAATTGTGTTATACATATTCATGAATTTTGATAGTCTACTAAGATGCCTGAATATGATAGCCATTTTCAATAAATAACAACTGAGGATTTTTAAAATTTTATATTATTTCTTTTGGTTAAAAATTATAATTAATATGAATAATTCAGATTATCCTAGAGAAAATGGATATTGAAAAGTTTTAATGTGTAGACAGAATAAAAAATGTTTTCTAAATCAAATACTAATAAATAATCTTAAAGTATCTTGCTATCCCATAATTTGAGGGAAGATAGTGAAAAGCAAAACTTGAATGATTGTGAAAATATTTGCAATGCATGTAGAAAGGAAATTTTTACTTGGCTTAGAATATCTGCAAATACTAGATACATACATATACAAACGGTTGTATAAATGTTTTTGCCGAAGTTGGCTCAATTTGAGTTTATTTGTGTTTATTTTTAAATGTTATGAAGCATTAACTGCCAAATATTAATGCCAAACTGGAATTTGGCTTTCTCACTGTTAAAATGATAAACGATCATCTTTCACCTTCTGTGCAATCTGCCCAGATAGCAGGGTTTCCATGGCCCACCAAAATTATTTTATCTTGAGATGACTTTATCATGCCCTTCATTATTAAAAATAGAACAAAGTTTCCTCACTTGTAGAATAAAGCTTTCTTAAAATTTCGTTGCTCAGGTATCCCTGTCTTAATCTAATGGCCATATATCTTATGATAAATATTTTGATTTTCTATCCCAATATCAGAACTTCATTTCAGAAAAAAGTAAAAATTATAAGGAAAATATTTATACCTAAAACTATCTTTTATGTTTCCCAGAAAGCCTGTAGGAAAATAATAGATATGTTCTTTCTTTTATAAAAAGAGACACTAGAAATAGACTTGTTTATTATGTTCCATATTTTCAATTAGATCAATACGATTTTAAGACCTGCATAAAGTTGTCAAATCAGAAAAGATGCCTAGACTATTTTAGGTTAAGAAAAATGTTATTAGAAATTTTTCAAGGTTGATACACTCTATAAACACCTGGGAGATTTGTCGATGATTGTGCATTCCATTGCTTATTCTTACTCTGATGAAAAACATTAACCAGATTTTTGGGAAATAGCTATCTGCCGTACCTAAATAAAGAATTATACTCCTCTGTATTCCGATACGGTTAGTGAGTATAATAAGTTGATCACAATCACTTAGTATAATTATCAAACAGGTTTTTGCTTCCCTCTGATGGTTGCCTGAAGTCTCTGCTTTAAGCTGTATCTAGAATTTGTATGTTAAAAAATAAAAGGAAAATCAAAATGCATTGTGGACAGAATTGTATCAGGTACTTTGATAATTCAAAGAATAGACTATTGTGTAATACAGGCTTTGAAGCTGATATTGCTTAGGTAACTGTCAGATTGTACAAGTGTACTGAATCATCATATCCAGGGTTCTTTATGGTCTAGAAACAGATGTATTCCATGAGAGCACATTGCTGACCCATAATCCAGCAGAACAAGAATTAATTATCCAGGACAAAAAACTTATGAGTAAAAATTAACTATGGTTATCTGTGAGGAATACTGTCGACAAAATTTTAATTCTCTATTTTTATGGACATGTGAAGGAGTCACTATCTCTGACCCTGATTTTAGTAGACAGACTATTTTTAAATTGAAATGAAACATTTTGAATGGTAACTGGTTGTCAGTGGCCCTCTTTGTTCTCTTTCTTTTATCCATAATTTAAAGACAGTTTTTTGAGCCTGCTTACATTTTAGGGAAATAGAGACATTTGCATGCATTCAATAAAATCTTGCCTTCCTATTTACTAGCAAATAATTGAGCAACGGATTCTGTAGCCAAGGCCTTATCTGAAGTATCTTATTTGAAAATGAGTCTCATTTCAATAGTGGCACTGCCACTATTAAGAAATAAGGGTTGACTTCATATGTGGAGATGGTACTTTCAGAATATTCACCAAGAATTTTGTGAAATGCTTTGCCATGTGGTGTATGGAAATGTCTCCATGTTGGCTCAAATAGTTCTGCTTTGTTACTTGATTTGCAGAGTCTCATTTTTACAAGCTGTAAAAGAAGTAAATTCCTGACAGATAAGGGACATATATGTGGGACCTCAATAAAATAGCAATTCACCCAAATTTATGAGTACTGCACATGAAACCTGACAGAGAAGTTTTCTTGAGGTTGGTTTTCTAGCTTTGAAGTAGAAAGACATATAAGAGGGGATTTTTTGAGCTCAATCTGAGATTTGATATAAAAATTTTCAGGAAGAAGTTAATTCTCTGACATTTGTACTTGCTCGATACTGACTGGCTCTAGAATTAGTTATAGGCATATATTGGAGATACTTTGGGTTTGATTCTGGACCACCACAATAAAACAAATATTGCAATAAGATGAGTCAAATGAACTTTTTGTTTTCCTAGTGCATATGAGGGTTATGTTTACACAATACTGTAATCTACCAAGTGTGCAATTGCATTATGTTTAAAAAATATATATATACATAACATTTTAAAAATAATTTATTGCTGAATAATGCTAACTATTGTCTAAGCTTTCAATAAGTTATAATTTTTTGCAGGTGGAGGGTCTTGCCCGATGATAATGGCTACTGACTAATCAGTTGGGTGGTTGATGAAGGTTGGGTTGACTGTGGTGATTTCTTCAAATAAGACAACAATGAAGTTTGCTGCATTGATTGACTCTTCCTTTCACAAACAATACTCTGTAGCATGTGATGCTGTTTCATAGTGTTTTTATCCACAGTAGAACTCCTTTCAAACTTGAAATCAGTCGTCTCAAACACTGGCCCTGTTTAGTAAACTAAGTTTATGTCATATTCTAAATCTTCTGTTGTCATTTTCACAATCTTAATAATATCTTCATCAGGAGTTGATTCCACCTGAAAGCACTGTCTTTGCTCATCCATAAGGAATAATTCCTCATCTTTTTGACTTTTTTCATTAGACTACATAAATTCATTCACATATTTAGACCCACTTCTAATTTTAGTTCTCTTGCTATTTCTATCACATCTGCTGTTACTCCCTCCAATGATGTCCTAAGTCCCTCAAAGTCTTCCATGAGGGTTAGAATCAACTTTTTCCAGACTCCTTTTAATGTTGATATTTTGGCCTCTTATTATGAATGTTGTTAATGATATCAAGAATGGTGAATCCTTCATAGAATATTTTCAGTTTATTTTGCCCATACTATCAAAGGAGGACAGATCTCTAGGGTAGCTATAGCCTTACAAAATGTATTTCTAAATAATAAGACTTGAAAGTCAAAATGATTCCTTGATCCATGGGCTGCAGAATTGGATGTTGTGTTAGCAGCATGAAAACATTAGTTTAATTGTACATTTACATCCAAGTTCTTAGGCAATAATGTCAATGATTAGAAATATTTTGAAAGGAACCTTTTCCTGATTAGTAGGTCTCAACAGTGGGCTTAATATATTCAGTAAACTATGTTGTAAACATATGACTGTCATCCAGGCACTGCTGTTGCATGTATAGAGCACATGTAGAGTAGATTTAATATAATTCTTAAGTGCCCTGTGATTTTCAGAATGGCCAGGGAGTATTCACTTCAATTTAAAGACACCAGCTGCGTTGGTCCTTAACAATAAAGTCAGCCTGTCCTTTGAAATTTTGAAGCCAAGCATTGACTTCTCTTCCTTAGCTATGAAAGTCCTAGATGATGGGCACCTGGGTGGCTCAGTTGGTTAAGTGTCTGACTTCAGCTCAGGTCATGATCCCAGGGTCCTGGAATCAAGTCCAACATTGGGCTCCCTGCTCAGCAGGGAGTCTCCTTCTCTTTCTACCCCTCATCTCTGCTTGTGAACTCTCTCTCTCTCTCTCAAATAAATAAACGTTTTTAAAAAGTCCTAGGTGGCATCTTATTCCAATAGAAGGCCATTTTGTCTACATTGAAAATATGTTGTTGAGTGTAGCCACCTTCATAAAGTATCTTAGCTAGAATTTCTGGATAACTTGCTATAGCTTCTCTATCAGCATTTCCTGCTTCATCTTGCACTTCTATGTTATGGAGATGGCTTCTTTCCTTAAACTTCATGACCTAACCTCTATTAGCTTGAAATTTTTCTTTTATTACTTCCTCACCTTTCTCAGACTTCACAAAAGTAAAGAGAGTTAGGGCCTTTCTCTAAATTAGGCTTTGGCTTAAGGAATATTATGGCTCCTTTGATTTTCTATCCATACCACTAAAACTTTTTCCATATCATAAATAAGTCTGTTTCACTTCTTTTTCCTTTTTAATCATTTGTATGTTAATTGGAGTAGCACTTTTAATTTCCTTTGAGAACTTTTTCTTTGCATTCACAACGTTTGGCATGAGAGACCTTGCTTTTGGCCCATCTCAGCTTTTGGCATGCCTTTTTTTCTTAGCTTAATCATTTCTATTTTTTGATTTAAAGTGAGAGACTTGTGACTCTTCCTTTCATTTAGAGTCTACTGTATGGTAGACTCTAAATTGGCCTAATTTCAATATTGTGTCTCATGGAATACAGAAACCCAGGGGAAAGGAGAGAGATAGGGGAATATCCAAGTGGTGCAGCAATTAAAACACACAAAATATTTATTAATTTCACTGTCTTATAAGAGTGTGTTGTGATGGCCCCAAATATTTATAATAGTAATGTCAAATATCATTGTTCATAGACTACCATAAAAAATGAGAAGATTAAAAGTTTTTAAATATTGCAAGAATTACCAACCTATGACACAGAGACATGAAAAAGAGCAAATTGCTGCTGGAAAAAGTGGTGCTAATAGATTTGCTCTATGCAAGGTTGCCACAAACCTTCAATTAATAAAAAATTCAGTATCTATGAAGTGCAATAAAGTGCAGTAAAATGAGGTATGCCTCTACAGAGCAAACTCAAGATTTGTATTGTTAATGAAAATTCTTAGAAGACTATGTAAATAATCAAGCCAGTTCACAAACACATTTATGAACACAAATTACATTTTTATGAACAGTAAAAATCCTTTCAGATTAGTTATGATCACAAGGTGATAAAGTGTCAAAACAGATCTAAAACCTATTGGAAAAAGTATTATTCCTAACTGCTATATAATGAAAAACAACTCAGGAGTTATCTTGGAGATTAACTTAGTATGGTATTATATACTACTGATTTACAGTCCCTGACATTATAATGCTACGTGCTAACTGAAAGAATTTTCCATAGTAAAGATGTAATTGATTCCTGTAAGATGAAATCAGTTATCCCAATTGCTATAGATTATGGCCTTGTTGGACTTCAACCAGTTTTATATCTGATGGAGCAGTCATACACTGAATTCTTCATTTACTTATTAAACTGCAGACTCACATTCTCCCTCATTATTTAATTAGTTGAGTACATTTTAAAACAAATCCATTATATGAGAGACATGTTTCTTAATATATTTAAAGTGACATTTTAATAAATATTAATATCATATATGTCAAAACATCTCCAATTATGCCAATTTCCCACCACTAGCTATCAGTGGATTGTGATTTCATACATTTTCCCACATGTATGTCTCTACTATATATATATACTTAAGATACTCAATGCCACAATAGCCAAACTGTGGAAGGAGCCTCGGTGTCCATCGAAAGATGAATGGATAAAGAAGATGTGGTTTATGTATACAATGGAATATTACTCAGCAATTAGAAACGACAAATACCCACCATTTGCTTCAACGCGGATGGAACTGGAGGGTATTATGCTGAGTGAAATAAGTCAATCGGAGAAGGACAAACAGTGTATGTTCTCATTCATTTGGGGAATATAAATAATAGTGAAAGGGAATATAAAGGAAGGGAAAAGAAATGTTGGGAAATATCAGGAAGGGAGACAGAACATAAAGACTCCTAACTCGGGGAAACGAACTAGGGGTGGTGGAAGGGGAGGAGGGCGGGTGTTGGAGGGGAATGGGTGACGGGCACTGAGATGGACACTTGACGGGATGAGCACTGGGTGTTTTTCTGTATGTTGGTAAATTGAACACCAATAAAAATTAATTTAAAAAAAAAAGAATTTTACCAGAAAAAAAAAATAAGTACATATGGAAAATTTCCTAATAAAACATTTTCAGATTTCTAGAGAAGATGGCAGAGTTGGAGGATCCTAAGCTCCTTTCATCCCATGGATACAACTAGATAACACCCATATCATTGTAAATAAACCAGAAAACAACATGAGAACTGGCAGAACAGATTCGCCACAGCTAAATGTAGAGAAGTGACCAAATCAAAGAGGGTAGGAAGGGCAGAGACATGGTCAGGAGCCAAATGGACAAATGGGACTGCCCCTGAGAGGAAGGGGTGCAGCAGGTATTAAGAGTGGAGAGGAACAGACCCCCAAGCTAGGCACCCCAGACACAAGGACTTGCATAGAGAAGATGAATCCCCACATCATTTGGCTTTGAAAACCAGAAGGGCCCAATAATCAGTGGAGCTTAACACCTGAACTTTCAAAATCAATTGGCTCAGCAGGGTGGAGTCCCTTCTTTTATTTTTTATTTTATTTTCTTTTTTTAACCTCACTAAATTGAAATTTTATTTATTTATTCATTTTTATTGGTGTTCAATTTGCCAACATACAGAATAACACCCAGTGCTCATCCCTTCAAGTGTCCCCCTGAGTGCCCCTCACCCATTCACCCCCACCTTCCCTCCCTCCTCCCCTTCCACCACCCCTAGTTCATTTCCCAGAGTTAGGAGTCTTCATGTTCTGTCTCCTTCTCTGATATTTCCCACACATTTCTTCTCCCTTCCCTTATATTCCCTTTCACTATTATTTATATTCCCCAAATGAATGAGAACATATAATGTTTGTCCTTCTCCGATAGACTTACTTCACTCAGCATAATACCCTCCAGTTCCATCCACGTTGAAGCAAATGTGGGTATTTGTCATTTCTAATGGCTGAGTAATATTCCATTGTATACATAAACCACATCTTCTTTATCTAATCATCTTTTGATGGACACCGAGGCTCCTTCCACAGTTTGGCTATTGTGGCCATTGCTGCTATAAACATCGGGGTGCAGGTGTCCCGGCCGTTTCATTGCATCTGAATCTTTGGGGTAAATCCCCAGCAGCGCAATTGCTGGGTCGTAGGGCAGGTCTATTTTTAACTCTTTGAGGAACCTCCACACAGTTTTCCAGAGTGGCTGCACCAGTTCACATTCCCACCAACAGTGCAAGAGGGTTCCCTTTTCTCCTCATCCTCTCCAACATTTGTGGCTTCCTGCCTTGTTAACTTTCCCCATTGTCACTGGTGTGAGGTGGTATCTCATTGTGGTTTTGATTTGTATTTCCCTGATGGCAAGTGATGCAGAGCATTTTATCATGTGTGTGTTGGCCATGTCTATGTCTTCCTCTGTGAAATTTATGTTCATGTCTTTTGCCCATTTCATGATTGGATTGTTTGTTTCTTTGCTGTTGAGTTTAATAAGTTGTTTATAGATCTTGGAAACTAGCCCTTTATCTGATACAAGTCCCTTCTTTTAAAGAGACATCACAAAAAATAGCCCCACTGAAATCCAGCATAGACACAAAAGTTTGAAAGATGTCTAGGGCATACAAGAAGGAGGTATGTTTTCTGATCTCAGAGTGTGTGCTGGAGGGGCAGAGATCATTGGAAAACTTCTCAAAGAATGAAAGAGCTATTGGGCACATTTCCCTCTCATGTCCCAACCTAGATACATAGACACCTGTGGGAACCAGCTTAGCATGAACACTCTCCACATAATTTGCTAACAGCATGCCCCACCCCCACATTCTCCCATAGACAGGCTCTCTTGATCCAAGCCTGAACAGGAGTTTTCCCAAGAAGCTGCAATTTACCTCTTTCAGTTGACCAGCACAGACCTTGCTAAACAGCATAAATCCCCCCACCATTCTCCTGAAGATTCCCCTAATTTCCAATATACTCTTAACCACAGCCCATTCAAAGTGGTACTACAAGCCTGGTAATGCACAAGTAGCCCTAACAGGGAGTAGCACCACTCCAAAGTGACTTCTGCTCTAGGGAGAGGGGAAGATAACCATACACAACAGTCCAACTGCTGCCCCAGCAGTGGGCTGGCTGGCGGCAGACATCTAGACTGACTGCAGGCCCCACCAACTAATTAAAGCTTCTCAAGGGACAGACAACACAGGGAAAGTATCTTGCCGTTAAGATTCTATTCTGCAGTTCATTTCTATTGTACTACTGGATAATACCTGGTCTGATTCAAATCAAGCCCAAGGCAGCTCCAGCCTGACCACAACTTAAGGACCAAGCCTTGCCCACAACAGGCAAAGAGAACCATTACAGACAATTGCACTGAACACAAACATGACTCATCCACAACAGTAGGATGCAACAATCTTAGGAGACACCCTTGAAGCACCAGACTCTGGTGAACAGAGCACATTTCACTATAGGGTACCATAGAACCTTCTTCATAAGGCACTACTTTCAAGAGCAGGAGATGTAGCTGACTTTCTTAAACATAGAAACAGAGCTAGATAAAATGAAAAGTAAAAAAAAAAAAATGTCCCATATAGAAGAATAAGACAAAGTCACAAGATAGCTAAATGAAATAGTGATAAATAATATGTTGATAGATAATTTAAAGTAATGGTCATAAAGGTACTACTTGAGAAAAGTGGAGGATATCAGGGAGACCCTCAAAAAAGAGATAGAAAACAAAACAAAAGAAAAACAAAAAACAATCAGAGATGAAGGACTCAATAAATGTAATTAAATTATACAAGAGGAAATAAATAGTAGACAAGAGGAAGCAGAAGACAGATCATGACCTGGAGGACAAAGTGATGGAAAGCAATCAAGCAGAATAGGAGAGAGAAAAAATAATAATAATAAATGAAAATAGACTATGGGAACTCAGCAACACCACCAAATATATAACATTTGCATTACAGGGCTCTCAGAAGGAGAGGAGAGAAAAAAAAAGAGGTCAGCAAACTGATTTAAAGAAATAATAGCTAAAAACTTACTGAATCTGGGGGACGGAAACTGAAATCCAGATCCAGAAGGCACAGAGAGACCCCACAAAATCAAACCAAGGAGAATACATCAAGGTGCATAGTAATTAAAACAGTTAAAATGGTGACAAAGAGACTTTTAAAAGCAGCAAGAATAAAATAGTTATATACAAGGGAAACCTCATAAAGCTATCAGCTGATTTTTCAGCGGAAATTTTGCAGGCCAGAAGAAAATTACATTGTATTTATACTCAAGGTGCTAAGAAAAAACATTTGCAGCTAAGAAAATTCTATCCCACTTGATTGCAGCAAATGCTTAACCACTGAGCCTTGTAGGTGTCCCAAGACCTGGTTTTTTAAAAAGGTCAACAAAACTGATTAACCTTCAGCCAAATTCACACACACACACACACACACACACACACACACACACACACACTCAAAAAATAAAATCAGAAATAGACAAAACAATCAGCACCCCAGAAATGCAAAAGATTATAAGAGAATATTTGAAAAATTATATTCCAATAAATTGTACAATGTAGAAGAAATAGATAAATTCCTAGGAACATATAACCTCTCAAAACTGAAATAGATAGAAATAGAAAATTTGAATAGACTGATTACTGGCAAAGAAATTGAATCAGTAATCAAAAACTCCCAACCAATCAAAAGTCCAGGACCAGATGGCTTCACAGGTGAATTCTACCAAACATTTAATGAAGTGCTAATACTCATTCTCCCCAGGTTGTTCTAAATATAGAAGAAGCAAAGCTTCCAAATGCATTTTACAAGGCCAGCATTATCCTGATACCAAAATCAGATAGATGCAACCAAAAGAGAATGACAGTCCAATATCTATGATGAACATGAATGCAAAAATCCTCAACGAAATATTAGCAAACCAAATCCAACAACAAAATAAGAAAATTATTCACTGCAATTAAGTGGGATTTATTTCAAGGATATAAGAGTGGTTGATTTTCATAAATCAATCAGCATGATACATTACATCAATAGGAGAAATGATAAAAACCATATGATCATTTCAATAGATGCAAATAGAGAAAGAATTTGACAAAGTACAATATCCATTCATGATAAAAACCCTCAAAAAAGCAGGTTTAGAGGGAACACACCTCAACATAATAAGGCCAATAAATGAAAAACCCACAGCTAGTGTCATACTCAATAGTGAAAAACTGAGAACTTTCCCCTTAACATCAGGAACCAGGAAAGGATGTTCACTCTTACAACTTCTGTTCAGCATAGTATTGCAAGTCCTAGCCACAGCAGTCAGATAAGAAAAAGAAATAAAAAGCACCTAAATTGGTAAGGTAGAAGTAAAACTTTTACTTTTTGCAGAAGACATGATACTATATGTAGAAAAGACACCACCAAAAGCTACTAGAAATGACAAGTCACAGAAAAAAAAATGCACAAAATCCCTTGTATTTCTATACAATAATAATGAAAAAGCAGAAAAAGAAATTAAGAAAACAACTCCATTTATAATTTCACCAAAATGATAAAACTCCTAAAAATAAACTTAACCAGGGAGGTAAAAGACCTGTACATCAAAAACTATAAGATACCTAGGAATAAAACTAACCAAAGAGATGAAAGACCTATGTTCTGAAAGCAATAAAACATTTATGGAAGAAATTGAAAATGACACAAACGAATGGAAAGATATTCCATGTTCATGAATTTGGAGAACAAATATTATTAAAATGTCCACACTACCCAGAGCAATCTACACATTTCATGGAATCCTTATCAAAATACCAACTGCAGTTCCCACAGAACAAACAATCCTAAAATTTGAGTGGAACCATATAAGACCCTGATTAGCAAAGTGGTCTTGAAAGAGAAGAACAAAACTGGAGGAATCACAATTCCATATTTCAAGATATACTACTAAGCCACAGTAATCAAAACAGTATGGTACAGGCACAAAAACAGACACATGGATAATTGGGACAGAATAGAGAGCCTAGAAATAAACTCATAATGTATGGTCAATCTTCAACAAAGGAGGTAAGAATATACAATGGGAAAAAGTCACCAAAATAGTGTTGAGAATCTGGACCACCTTCTAACACCAAAAACAAAGATAAACTCAAAATGTATTATAGACCTAAATGTGAGACTTGAAACCATAAAAATGCTAGGAGAGAGCACAGGCAGTAATTTCTCAGACATTAGCCTCAGAAATATTTTCTGGATATGTCTCCTGAGGCAAGGGAAACAAAAGCAAAAATAAACAATTGGGACTAAGCCAAAAAAAAAATCTGCATAACAAAGGAATCTATCAACAAAACTAAAGGACAACCTACTGAACAGAAGATATTTGCAAATTACATATCCAAAAAGGGTTAGTATCCAAAATGTATAAAGAATTTATACAACTCAAATCAAAATAACAAACAATACAGTAAGAAATGAGCAGAAGACATGAACAGATATTTCTCCAAAGAAGACATACAGATAATCGCAGACATATGAAAAGATGCTCAACATCATTACTCATCAGGAAAATACAAATCAAAATCACAACAAGATATCACCTTACACCTCTCAAAATGGTTAAAACTAACAACATAAGAAACAAGTGTTGGTGAGGATGTGGAGAAAAGGAACCCCCATGCACCACTGGTGGGAATGCAAACTGGTGCTGCCACTCTGGAAAACAGTTTAGAGATTCCTCAAAAATTAAAAATAGAATTACCATATGAATCCAGTAATTTCACTATTATTTACCCAAAGAATAAAAAAAACATTGATTTGAAAAGATAGAAGTACTCCTGTGTTTATTGCAGCATTATTTAAAATAGCCAAGATATGGATACAACCTATATATCAGTAGATAAATGGATAAAGAAGAGGTGGTAAGCATGTATGTAAATCAATGTTATTTGCAACAGCATGGCTGTTGTTTTAGATAAAAGTATGTTAAATTCATATTGAAATTGGAAATGGCAAAAATATTATTTATTCCATAGGGTCAATGTTTACTAACTCCATAATTCTATAACTTTTTTTATTAAAAAAAAATTAAGGGGAACCTGGGTGTTGCAGTTTGTTAAGCATCCGACCCTTGATTTTGGCTCAGATCCTGATGTCAGAATTCTGAGATTTACCCTGAGTTGGACTCTGCACTCAGTGTGGAGTCTACTTGAAATTCTCTCTCCTTCTTCCTCTGCCCACTTACACTGTCTCTCAAATAAATAAATAAATCTTAAAAAAAAAAAAGAAAAGAAAATTTAAGTGTATCTTTTAAATCACGAGAAAGGAGCATCATTTCTTGTGACCTATTTAACATAATCTCACTTTTGAGTTTATTTTCCACTCATGGAGATAAACCCTTTAAATATTGTAATTCCAGGATATTTCTTTTCTACTCCTTTGAGAAAAAAGATACATTTATTTTAATAGTTATTTCAATATCATTATCAAAACTTTAAGCTAAGTTTTCCACCAAATAAAAAAATAGGTCAGAACTTTCAGCATCGTTGACAATGTCTTGTTCAGGACAGTATCCTAAAACTTTACCTATAATGATATTATAACCACATTAATCTTATCAATGATGGTTTATTAGAATAAAACTGCTATTTTAAAAGCAGTTTTTTAAAAGTTTCTTTTAATAAAATTGTACTTTTATCATTAATAAGCAATTTCATTTTAACAGGTTGGCAGCTGTACTTCCTTTACTCTTTACAAAAACATTTACTTACCATCTGAATGTTACACTTAATTTCAAGGACAAATAAGCAAGTTATTTTTAAGCAAGTTATATTCATAACAATGTAAAGTGTCTCAGTACCGTATTTTGATAAAATGTAGTATTTGAACCAATCTGTTGGTGATCAGAGAAGACAGGAAACCTGCTGATACATATGATTGCTCTAACTTAAGAGGTTGGCAACCTTTAACACTTGTGCCAGATGGTGACACACTAGGACATTTGGATTGGCAACCAGCCTCTGGCAGTAGCTCAACCCTCTCTGTCTTTACTACTATTTGGAGTTATTACTACCGTTCCTGGTCACTGGCATAGGCATGATCAATACAGATCTTGGATCTCACAAAGTCGTTGTGGCCTCCAGGTCTTTCTACCCAACCTGTCCTAAACTCTGTAATAGAAAACAAAAGAAAGGAAAAGATGTTATAAATTCTGAGAAGGGTGGTTTTTAAAATATTTTTCTACTGTAGATTATCATAACATCTTAGACATAAGAAATTCAATGTTTCATTGAGTAACATCTTTATCAGTGGCCATCCTGTCTTAGGGTGACAACCACAAAGATAGGGAACTCACAGTCTATCTTTTCATAGCTGAAGCCAAGAGCAATTGACTCCAATTGAAGGTGGGCATTAGGACTACACAAGTATTGACTGATGATGTAGATGAAAACTTCTGCAGGTGTGAAAATTTTCTAAACTTGTTCATTATAAAAGTTAAGTAGAATAAAAAGAAAGAATGATTTCTGAATTATTTCAGGCTCATTTCCAATATTCCTAGCTTTATTAATCTCTAAAAAATGGACAAAGGATATAAGGATAGAATTATAGACTCCCTTTCATCCGCCATTTAATGTCTAATGTATAGATCAATTTCATTTTATTACACTTTTCTGAATTAGTCCAAAGTATAGTAGTTTGCTTGTATAATTACAATAACCTCTTTATTTGTTGCCCCATTTCTCTTTCTATTGTTAAATAATCAAAGAAAATTTATCATAAACAAGTTTGGAATAATGAGAGTGAAAAGTCATCTATCACATATAGAAAAAAAAAATACACTTAAAAGGAAAAAATCAAAGTCCCCAAGCAGAAAGAGCCAATGATGCTAATGATACCTATATCCAGTTATTTTAAGGCAGGCAATAATTCTGACTGCACAGTTTCAGTCAGTTTTTTTTTTATTTCTGAGAAAAAAAATCCATATTCAGTTGCAAAATATAAGAACATTCTTATTTTATGCTGGCTTCAAGAGGTAAGGCTTTAAGGCTTCTTAAAAACTCATAGTTCCTGTTATTTATGAAAAGTTTTAAATTTTGTAATTCAAGGCTTCTTTTAGGAATATCTGCTATTCTGGGTCCATCTTGAAATGTAGGTCTTTTAGAAATACAACCCTTTTCCTTTTTAGAAATATGAAACTCTCATAGTTTAAGAAATTTGATGTGTTTAACTGAGTATAGAACCAGACTGAAGGCAAAATGTCACATTTGTTTTCTTTTTCATTCTCTGATCCATTCTCTACCCAAAAGCTAGAAAGACATTTGTAGAATGCAAGCGGGGATCATTATTCTCATTAAACACAGCAATGATGATTTTGTGCATTGGACATGGTATTCCTCACCATGCTTTACTGGATATTAAATAGAAGCTGGTCCTTTTTAAAGTGTATATGCTGCCAAAGGAAGCACTAGAATCTGGCCTTTTTATTCTTCCAACCATTCTCATACTGAAATTTTAAATCATCTACACTAGAGCTCTTTAAAAGGATAAAAAATGAAGACTGACTGCATGAACATGATTTCACTATCTAGGAAATTCTTTCCCAGGAAGAAAAATAACCTTAGGTTTCAAAAAGTTCTGGAGCAGAACTTGCCAGGTTACTCAACTTGCCAACATCAAGGTGAAGGACTGCTTTAACAGAGTGATAGTTCACTCAACTGGATTTGTCAAACAACAGTTTATTCTTCAAAGTCCATTTCAAAACCTCAACCCTGTTTCCATCAACACTAAAATTTTATATAAGGAACTTTGTTCGTGACAATAAGCTCTAATTGAAACTTCTGCCTTAAATCAAGCTGCAATAATATAAAAAATATCTTGTCCTTAACCTCCCCTTGGCAATCTGTCAAGGCCAGTGTCTCTTTACACAGTAACTGATCAACAAGTCTCTGCTTAATCAATAGGTTGTTTTGGTGATGTTTAGGAGGTTGCTTCTTAGGCTGCATCATAGTATCCTTCATCTCTGGCTTCCTTCCCCCGCTTTTTTTATGCTTGAATGATTATCTTTCTTCAGAAGTCTACTTAACTATTCACTCCTCAGAAGGACATAGGGCTGCATTTTTCCTATTTTTCTCTATTACTGTCCTTCTTCCATTATCATTATAACTATTTATAACATAAAATAATGTGATTGTTTACCCAATTGTGTTTTGCTTGTTTTCCTTCCACTAGAGGCAATCATGAGGAACTCAGCAACTACTAGGCTATTCTAAATAACTATATTCTCAATGAATGTGGAAAGGAAGCAAGGAAGGAAGGGAAAAAGGAAGGAAGGAAAAAGAAAAAAGAAAGAAGAAACTGAAAGAAAGAGAGAAAGAAGAAAGAAAAAGAAAGAAAGAAAGAAAGAAAGAAGAAAGAAAGAAAGACGAAGAAAGAAGAAAGACGAAGAAAGAAAGAAAGAAAGAAAGAAAGAAAGAAAGAAAGAAAGAAAGAAAGAAAGAAAGAAAGAAAGACACAGAGGGTACAAGGTTTGAAAGAGATACAGAGGATGAAGGTTTGAGTAGGACTGGGGAATTCACCTCCAGGAATATGTGTGTATGTACGTATACATACACATATACATCCATACATATCGATATACAACCAACCAGTCAAATAGCATTTATTTGATTGGCTGTTTACTGGAAAATCTTAGCTAACACCAAGCTTCCGTAATTTCTGCAACTCATAAAGTCTTAGGAGGAGTTCAAATCTGATAAGTTTTCTGTGAAAACGTATGCTAATCTATCAATTTGCTGGTGTAGTTTGTAGGGATTTGCTAGGGAGAGCCACAAAGCACATATTTCTGGTACCTCCAGATATCTGAGTCCTAAGAGAAATATTTCTGATAAACCTCACGGCATCCTGCTGTGAACGTCTTCCTGTTGGAGATACTCCAAATTATGTATGAGCTTAATGCCAACTGGTCTACTTGATAGAGGAACAGTGGAACTATGTGAAGAAAAACATTGTGCTCTGTCCTATTAGAGATCATGAAGATCAGAAGAAGTGATCTAGGAAACAAAGCAATGGTGAGAAAACAGGCAATTAAAAAAAAAAAACATGAAGAGTCTGTGTAGTGAAAGAACTTGCACAGAAAGAAGAAGAAATATTGTACTCAAAAGCTAAAGGTAATGTTCTTTCTGAAGAATATTAATTGATACCTCTTATCATAGTCAAATAACAAAACATGTATTTAAAGATATTAATAAGAGAAAAATCTATAGCTCTGAAGTGTGGGTGTAGGAAAGAGGGGAAGATTTAGAATAGTAACTGACGATCACTAATGTCCCATGTCCTACACAGGAAAAGGAAGGATTTGTGGAATTGATGGCAGTGCAAAAAAATTCTTCCCAGTGGATGATATGATTGTAGAGCTACTAAATTTGGTTTCTGGAAAAATAGTTTATATAATTATAAGAATGCACTTTTTATAAGGGTCAAAGTGCGTCTTGTCATCACTGGAAATATATACTTGCCAGGAGACACATCAATGTGAATTAGGAAAGTTTTCAAATAAAATATAGGAGAACAGAAAATAAATATTCAAATAAAACCCAAAAACTGCACCTTATGCATATCTAATAGCATAGAAAATTGAGAACACAAGAAAAGGGCATGTTCAGTACTTCTTAAGAAAAAAGTAACTAAGGGGATCCCTGGGTGGCTCAGTGGTTTAGCACCTGCCTTCGGCCCAGGGTATGATCCTGGAGTCCTGGGATCAAGTCCCACATTGGGCTGCCTGCATGGAGCCTGCTTCTCCCTCTGCCTGTGTCTCTGCCTCTCTCTCTCTGTGTCTCTCATGAATAAATAAATAAAATATTTAAAAAGTAACTAGCATATATAGTAATATCTATAGAGTAATAAATGGATTTCAAAATTTTAAAATAAGAATATAAATGAGATTTTACAATTTAGGAAACTCCTTATTTGATTATAACAATAAATTCTTATGACTCATGAAAATATCCACTTTCATTGTGTTGGCTCCTAAGCTTAGCACTTTATAAGAATTCAATGATCATTTGTATTGGATATTATATTTTTCTCCTATTTAGCAATACAGTACACTCTGTGAGGTTAAATCATTTACCCAAGGAAACATATCTGAAGAGAGGCAGAACAAAATACGAATTCAAGACTATTTCTATTCAACCTTGCTGTTTTAAAAGACAACTGCTTAGAGATTCATGAGGGACCTGGAACCAAAAAGGGATGTCAAGTACATTAATTTTCAGGATCAGAATCTATGTAAACAGATATGCACACACATACAAATACAAACATGTATATGCACACACACACATATATATAACATGCATTTGCATGGATAAATATTTATATGGAAAATATATAAATGTCTAATTGTGTACTCAATTCAAAGCAACAAACTAGGAAGTTCATTTTCTTACTACCTATTTGGGGAGAAAAAGAGACTGAAGATTCAGTGAAATAGAACAAAGAAAATATAATTATGGAAATGCTGTGCACAGGAAAATTCATCAGTAAGCACATACCTACATGGTTTTCTGGGCTACTGAAATTAAGAGAATCAAGCTAACAGCATATCAAATAAATTCTTTCTTATTCTACTTTTTGTTGTTAACACTTTTATTATTGATATTGTTTATCTTTTACTTCAGGCATTTCCATTTGAGTCATAATTTCTTTCTGCTCTCAGACATGCTCCTTTTCTACTAAACCCATTAATATATTAATAATTTTAATGTTCCTTTCTGAGTATTACAACATCTGAATCAGCTCTGAATCTGTTGTTTTCTTTTCTCTTTTTTTCTAAATTTAAATTTTAGGTAATTAAGATACAGTGCAATATTGGTTTCTGGAATAGAATTCTGTATTTATCACTTACATATAACCCTCACTGCTCATCCTAACAAGTGTCCTCCTTAATACTCATCATTCATTTAGCCCATATTTCTCCATTAACAAATAACAAAACATGAAAAGGAAGGATTGTTGTTCTCTATTGTTAATAGTCTCTTATGGCTTGTTTTCCTCTCTCCTTTTTTTTTCTTTTCCCCCTTCGCATATGCTCATCTATTTTCTTTCTTAAATTCCACTTGTGAGTGAGATCATATGGTATTTGAATTTCTTTGACTAATTTCACTTAGCATATTATACTCTAGCTCATCCATGTTTTTGTAAAGGCAAAATTTTATTCTTTTTGATGGCTGAGTAATATCTCATTGTGTATGTACATTGCATATATATATATATATATATATATATATATATATATATTCTTTATCCATTCATTTATTGATGGATATTTGGGCTTTCTCCATAGCTTGGCTATTGTTGATAATGCTGCTATAAACATCATGGTGCATGGATCCCTCTGAATCTGTATTTTTGTGTCCTTTGGGTAAATACCTAGTAGTGCAGTTGCTGGATTGTAGGGTAGGTATATTTTTAACATTTTGATGAACCTCTGTACAGTTGTCCTGAGTGGCTGGCTACACCAGTTTGCATTCCCACCAACAATGCAAGAGGGCTCCCCTTTCTCTACATTCTCGCCTACATCTGTTATTTTCTTCTATTGTTAATTTTAGCCATCCTGAGAGACATGAGATGGTATCTCATCATGGTTTTGATTTGCATTTTCCTGATAATGAATGATGTTGAGGCTTTTTCATGTGTCTGTTATAGCCATCTGTATGTCTTTTTCAGAAAAGGATCTATTAGTGTCTTTTGCCCATTTCTTAACTGGGTCAATTGTTTTTTGGGTGTTGAGTTTGATAAGTTCTTTGTAGATTTTGAATACTAACCCTTTATATATACTAACCCTTTATATATATTTATATGTATATATATAATTATAATTATTATATATATATATTTATATATATACTAACCCTTTATATATATTTATATCTCTTTGAAACATATCTTCTTCCATTCCATAGGCTGCCTTTTAGTCTTGTTGATTGTTTCCTTTGCTATGCAGAAACTTTTTATCTTGATGAAGTCCCAACAGTTCATATTTTCTGTTTCCCTTGCCTATGGTAATGTGTCTAGTATGAAGTTGCTATGGCCAAGGTCAAAGAGACTGCTTTCTGTGCTCTCCCATAGGATTTTGATGGTTTCCTGTCTCAGATTAAGGTCTTTCATCCATTTTTAGTTTATTTTTGTGTATAGTGTTAGAAAGTGGTCCAGCTTCATCCTTCTGTGTGCTGCTATCCAGTTTTCCCAACATTATTTGTTGGAGTGACTGTCTTTTTTCCATTGGATATTCTTTCCTGTTTTGTCAAAGATTAGTTGGCCATGTAGTTGTGGGTCCATTCCTGGTTCTCTCTTCTATTCCATTGATCTATGTGTCTGTTTTTGTGCCAGTACCATACCATTATGATGATTAGAGCTTTAGAATATAACTTGAAATCTGGAATTGTAATGTTTCCAGTTTTGTTTTGCTTTTTCATAATTGCTTTGGCTAATCAAGGTCTTTTGTGACTCCATACAAATTTTAGAATTGTTTGTTCTAGCTCTATGAAAAATACTGATGGTATTTTGATGGGGATCACATAAAATGTGTATATTGCCTTGGGTAGCATAGACATTTTAACAATATTTGTTCTTCCAATACATGGGCATGGGTTGTTTTTCTATTTCTTTGTTTCCTCTTTAATTTCTTTCATAAGAGTTCTACAGTTTTCAGAATATAGATCTTTTACTTCTTTAGTTCTAGGTATCATATTATTTTGGTGTAATTGCGAATGAGATTAATTCCTTGATTTCTTTTTCTTTTGCTTCATTATTGGAGCAGAGAAATGCAACAGATTTCTACAGACTAGTTTTATATCCTGCAACTTTGCTAAATTCATGAGTTCCAGCAATTTTTTAATGGATCCTTTCAGGTTTTCTACATAGACTATCACGTTGTCTGCAAATAGTGAAAGTTTGGGTTCTGCAATTACTGCAAAATCTGAATCAGCTCTGAATCTGTTGGTTTCTTTATTGTTCAATAATTATTTTTGGTTTAATTTTTGTTTTAGGGGTATCTCATAATTTTGATTTCACGCTGGATGTTGAGCATAGGGAAGTAAAGATTGAGGTAAATAGTACTTATAGCTCCTCTCCTGTTAGACTCTTAGAGCCAGAGCTTGTGCCAGTCTAGTTAGGAGATTATCTGATTTTGGGTACCATTGTTGCTTTTAGCACCTTCAGCGTACTACAGTTTCATAGTCTTCCAGTGGTGAGCTTCTCTCACCTATGCTTAGAGTAGGAGCTAGGTGTCAGAAAGGTTTCCTAGTGCTTATGCTCCATTTTCAACTTTCAGGAATATATATATATATATATATCAGAGACAGCTCCAACTCCATGCTCTTGACCCCCTCCAGTGAAATACTGTTGCTTGTTGGTTGATGCTAGGCAACTTCAGTTCTTTGATGGTCACCAAAAAAGTTAAGATTTTGAAGTTTATCAGCATTTTTTCATTATTTTGTAGGAATGATATTTTTTGCAATACTCTTCATTATGAACAGGGTAGAAAAGCTTGTCTTTCTTTTTGAAAACAATTTTTTGGATATATATATATATATATATATATATATATATATTCCTGTGAAAAAAAGTTTAATCATTTAATATGCCACTCCACTGTGTTTTGGCTTTTATT